>NC_092257.1:5543569-5558569 GCF_036320965.1 Panulirus ornatus
CTACGACAGGTGGCTATTAATACGGCTATTACTACGAGAGGTGGCTATTAAAACGGCTATTACTATGAGAGGTGGCTATAAATACGGCTATTACTACGAGAGGTGGCTATTAATAAGGCTATTACTATGAGAATTGGCTATTGATACGGCTGTTACTACAACAGGTGGTTATTAATACGGCTATTACTACGACAGGTGGCTATTAATACGGCTATTACTACGACAGGTGGCTATTAATACGGCTATTACTACGATAGATGGCTATTAAATCGGTTGTTACTACGACAAATGGCTATTAATACGGCTATCACTACGACAGGTGGCTATTAATACGGCTATTACTACGAGAGGTGGCTATTAATACGGCTATTACTACGAGAGGTGGCTATTAATACGGCTATTACTACGACAGGTGGCTATTAAAACGGCTATTACTATGAGAATTGGCTATTGATACGGCTGTTACTACAACAGGTGGTTATTAATACGGCTATTACTACGACAGGTGGCTATTAAAACGGCTATTACTATGAGAATTGGCTATTGATACGGCTGTTACTACAACAGGTGGTTATTAATACGGCTATTACTACGACAGGTGGCTATTAATACGGCTATTACTACGACAGGTGGCTATTAATACGGCTATTACTACGAGAGGTGGCTATTAATACGGCTATTACTACGAGAGGTGGCTATTAATACGGCTATTACTACGACAGGTGGCTATTAATACGGCTATTACTACGAGAGGTGGCTATTAATACGGCTATTACTACGAGAGGTGGCTATTAATACGGCTATTACTACGAGAGGTGGCTATTAATACGGCTATTACTACGAGAGGTGGCTATTAATACGGCTATTACTACGACAGGTGGCTATTAATACGGCTATTACTACGACAGGTGGCTATTAATACGGCTATTACTACGAGAGGTGGCTATTAATACGGCTATTACTACGACAGGTGGCTATTAATACGGCTATTACTACGACAGGTGGCTATTAATACGGCTATTACTACGACAGGTGGCTATTAATACGGCTATTACTACGAGAGGTGGCTATTAATACGGCTATTACTACGACAGGTGGCTATTAATACGGCTATTACTACGACAGGTGGCTATTAATACGGCTATTACTACGACAGGTGGCTATTAATACGGCTATTACTACGACAGGTGGCTATTAATACGGCTATTACTACGACAGGTGGCTATTAATACGGCTATTACTACGACAGGTGGCTATTAATACGGCTATTACTACGACAGGTGGCTATTAAAACGGCTATTACTATGAGAATTGGCTATTGATACGGCTGTTACTACAACAGGTGGTTATTAATACGGCTATTACTACGAGAGGTGGCTATTAATACGGCTATTACTACGACAGGTGGCTATTAATACGGCTATTACTACGACAGGTGGCTATTAATACGGCTATTACTACGAGAGGTGGCTATTAATACGGCTATTACTACGACAGGTGGCTATTAATACGGCTATTACTACGAGAGGTGGCTATTAATACGGCTATTACTACGACAGGTGGCTATTAATACGGCTATTACTACGAGAGGTGGCTATTAATACGGCTATTACTACGAGAGGTGGCTATTAATACGGCTATTACTACGAGAGGTGGCTATTAATACGGCTATTACTACGACAGGTGGCTATTAATACGGCTATTACTACGAGAGGTGGCTATTAATACGGCTATTACTACGACAGGTGGCTATTAAAACGGCTATTACTATGAGAATTGGCTATTGATACGGCTGTTACTACAACAGGTGGTTATTAATACGGCTATTACTACGACAGGTGGCTATTAAAACGGCTATTACTATGAGAATTGGCTATTGATACGGCTGTTACTACAACAGGTGGTTATTAATACGGCTATTACTACGAGAGGTGGCTATTAATACGGCTATTACTACGACAGGTGGCTATTAAAACGGCTATTACTATGACAGGTGGCTATTAATACGGCTATTACTACGACAGGTGGCTATTAATACGGCTATTACTACGACAGGTGGCTATTAATACGGCTATTACTACGACAGGTGGCTATTAATACGGCTATTACTACGAGAGGTGGCTATTAATACGGCTATTACTACGACAGGTGGCTATTAATACGGCTATTACTACGACAGGTGGCTATTAATACGGCTATTACTACGACAGGTGGCTATTAATACGGCTATTACTACGACAGGTGGCTATTAATACGGCTATTACTACGACAGGTGGCTATTAATACGGCTATTACTACGACAGGTGGCTATTAATACGGCTATTACTACGACAGGTGGCTATTAATACGGCTATTACTACGACAGGTGGCTATTAATACGGCTATTACTACGACAGGTGGCTATTAATACGGCTATTACTACGACAGGTGGCTATTAATACGGCTATTACTACGACAGGTGGCTATTAAAACGGCTATTACTATGAGAATTGGCTATTGATACGGCTGTTACTACAACAGGTGGTTATTAATACGGCTATTACTACGAGAGGTGGCTATTAATACGGCTATTACTACGAGAGGTGGCTATTAATACGGCTATTACTACGAGAGGTGGCTATTAATACGGCTATTACTACGACAGGTGGCTATTAATACGGCTATTACTACGAGAGGTGGCTATTAATACGGCTATTACTACGAGAGGTGGCTATTAATAAGGCTATTACTATGAGAATTGGCTATTGATACGGCTGTTACTACAACAGGTGGTTATTAATACGGCTATTACTATGAGAATTGGCTATTAATACGGCTATTACAACAACAGGTGGCTATTAATACGGCTATTACTACGACAGGTGGCTATTAATACGGCTATTACTACGAGAGGTGGCTATTAATACGGCTATTACTACGACAGGTGGCTATTAATACGGCTATTACTACGACAGGTGGCTATTAATACGGCTATTACTACGACAGGTGGCTATTAATACGGCTATTACTACGACAGATGGCTATTAATACGGCTATTACTACGACAAATGGCTATTAATACGGCTATTACTACGACAGGTGGCTATTAATACGGCTATTACTACGAGAGGTGGCTATTAATACGGCTATTACTACGACAGGTGGCTATTAATACGGCTATTACTACGACAGGTGGCTATTAATACGGCTATTACTACGAGAGGTGGCTATTAATACGGCTATTACTACGAGAGGTGGCTATTAATACGGCTATTACTACGACAGGTGGCTATTAATACGGCTATTACTACGACAGGTGGCTATTAAAACGGCTATTACTATGAGAATTGGCTATTGATACGGCTGTTACTACAACAGGTGGTTATTAATACGGCTATTACTACGACAGGTGGCTATTAATACGGCTATTACTACGAGAGGTGGCTATTAATACGGCTATTACTACGACAGGTGGCTATTAAAACGGCTATTACTATGAGAATTGGCTATTGATACGGCTGTTACTACAACAGGTGGTTATTAATACGGCTATTACTACGACAGGTGGCTATTAATACGGCTATTACTACGACAGGTGGCTATTAATACGGCTATTACTACGAGAGGTGGCTATTAATACGGCTATTACTACGAGAGGTGGCTATTAATACGGCTATTACTACGACAGGTGGCTATTAAAACGGCTATTACTATGAGAATTGGCTATTGATACGGCTGTTACTACAACAGGTGGTTATTAATACGGCTATTACTACGACAGGTGGCTATTAATACGGCTATTACTACGACAGGTGGCTATTAAAACGGCTATTACTATGAGAATTGGCTATTGATACGGCTGTTACTACAACAGGTGGTTATTAATACGGCTATTACTACGACAGGTGGCTATTAAAACGGCTATTACTATGAGAATTGGCTATTGATACGGCTGTTACTACAACAGGTGGTTATTAATACGGCTATTACTACGACAGGTGGCTATTAATACGGCTATTACTACGACAGGTGGCTATTAATACGGCTATTACTACGAGAGGTGGCTATTAATACGGCTATTACTACGAGAGGTGGCTATTAATACGGCTATTACTACGACAGGTGGCTATTAATACGGCTATTACTACGACAGGTGGCTATTAATACGGCTATTACTACGACAGGTGGCTATTAATACGGCTATTACTACGACAGGTGGCTATTAATACGGCTATTACTACGACAGGTGGCTATTAATACGGCTATTACTACGAGAGGTGGCTATTAATACGGCTATTACTACGACAGGTGGCTATTAATACGGCTATTACTACGACAGGTGGCTATTAATACGGCTATTACTACGACAGGTGGCTATTAATACGGCTATTACTACGACAGGTGGCTATTAATACGGCTATTACTACGACAGGTGGCTATTAATACGGCTATTACTACGACAGGTGGCTATTAATACGGCTATTACTACGACAGGTGGCTATTAATACGGCTATTACTACGAGAGGTGGCTATTAATACGGCTATTACTACGACAGGTGGCTATTAATACGGCTATTACTACGACAGGTGGCTATTAATACGGCTATTACTACGACAGGTGGCTATTAATACGGCTATTACTACGACAGGTGGCTATTAATACGGCTATTACTACGACAGGTGGCTATTAATACGGCTATTACTACGACAGGTGGCTATTAATACGGCTATTACTACGACAGGTGGCTATTAATACGGCTATTACTACGAGAGGTGGCTATTAATACGGCTATTACTACGAGAGGTGGCTATTAATACGGCTATTACTACGACAGGTGGCTATTAATACGGCTATTACTACGACAGGTGGCTATTAATACGGCTATTACTACGAGAGGTGGCTATTAATACGGCTATTACTACGACAGGTGGCTATTAATACGGCTATTACTACGACAGGTGGCTATTAATACGGCTATTACTACGAGAGGTGGCTATTAATACGGCTATTACTACGAGAGGTGGCTATTAATACGGCTATTACTACGAGAGGTGGCTATTAATACGGCTATTACTACGACAGGTGGCTATTAATACGGCTATTACTACGACAGGTGGCTATTAATACGGCTATTACTACGAGAGGTGGCTATTAATACGGCTATTACTACGAGAGGTGGCTATTAATACGGCTATTACTACGACAGGTGGCTATTAATACGGCTATTACTACGAGAGGTGGCTATTAATACGGCTATTACTACGAGAGGTGGCTATTAATACGGCTATTACTACGACAGGTGGCTATTAATACGGCTATTACTACGACAGGTGGCTATTAATACGGCTATTACTACGACAGGTGGCTATTAATACGGCTATTACTACGACAGGTGGCTATTAAAACGGCTATTACTATGAGAATTGGCTATTGATACGGCTGTTACTACAACAGGTGGTTATTAATACGGCTATTACTACGAGAGGTGGCTATTAATACGGCTATTACTACGACAGGTGGCTATTAATACGGCTATTACTACGACAGGTGGCTATTAAAACGGCTATTACTATGAGAATTGGCTATTGATACGGCTGTTACTACAACAGGTGGTTATTAATACGGCTATTACTACGACAGGTGGCTATTAATACGGCTATTACTACGAGAGGTGGCTATTAATACGGCTATTACTACGAGAGGTGGCTATTAATACGGCTATTACTACGAGAGGTGGCTATTAATACGGCTATTACTACGACAGGTGGCTATTAATACGGCTATTACTACGACAGGTGGCTATTAATACGGCTATTACTACGAGAGGTGGCTATTAATACGGCTATTACTACGAGAGGTGGCTATTAATACGGCTATTACTACGAGAGGTGGCTATTAATACGGCTATTACTACGACAGGTGGCTATTAATACGGCTATTACTACGAGAGGTGGCTATTAATACGGCTATTACTACGAGAGGTGGCTATTAATACGGCTATTACTACGAGAGGTGGCTATTAATACGGCTATTACTACGACAGGTGGCTATTAATACGGCTATTACTACGACAGGTGGCTATTAATACGGCTATTACTACGAGAGGTGGCTATTAATACGGCTATTACTACGAGAGGTGGCTATTAATACGGCTATTACTACGAGAGGTGGCTATTAATACGGCTATTACTACGACAGGTGGCTATTAATACGGCTATTACTACGACAGGTGGCTATTAATACGGCTATTACTACGACAGGTGGCTATTAATACGGCTATTACTACGACAGGTGGCTATTAATACGGCTATTACTACGAGAGGTGGCTATTAATACGGCTATTACTACGACAGGTGGCTATTAAAACGGCTATTACTATGAGAATTGGCTATTGATACGGCTGTTACTACAACAGGTGGTTATTAATACGGCTATTACTACGAGAGGTGGCTATTAATACGGCTATTACTACGACAGGTGGCTATTAATACGGCTATTACTACGAGAGGTGGCTATTAATACGGCTATTACTACGACAGGTGGCTATTAAAACGGCTATTACTATGAGAATTGGCTATTGATACGGCTGTTACTACAACAGGTGGTTATTAATACGGCTATTACTACGAGAGGTGGCTATTAATACGGCTATTACTACGAGAGGTGGCTATTAATACGGCTATTACTACGACAGGTGGCTATTAAAACGGCTATTACTATGAGAATTGGCTATTGATACGGCTGTTACTACAACAGGTGGTTATTAATACGGCTATTACTACGACAGGTGGCTATTAATACGGCTATTACTACGACAGGTGGCTATTAATACGGCTATTACTACGAGAGGTGGCTATTAATACGGCTATTACTACGAGAGGTGGCTATTAATACGGCTATTACTACGAGAGGTGGCTATTAATACGGCTATTACTACGACAGGTGGCTATTAATACGGCTATTACTACGACAGGTGGCTATTAATACGGCTATTACTACGAGAGGTGGCTATTAATACGGCTATTACTACGAGAGGTGGCTATTAATACGGCTATTACTACGAGAGGTGGCTATTAATACGGCTATTACTACGACAGGTGGCTATTAATACGGCTATTACTACGAGAGGTGGCTATTAATACGGCTATTACTACGAGAGGTGGCTATTAATACGGCTATTACTACGAGAGGTGGCTATTAATACGGCTATTACTACGAGAGGTGGCTATTAATACGGCTATTACTACGACAGGTGGCTATTAATACGGCTATTACTACGACAGGTGGCTATTAATACGGCTATTACTACGAGAGGTGGCTATTAATACGGCTATTACTACGACAGGTGGCTATTAATACGGCTATTACTACGACAGGTGGCTATTAATACGGCTATTACTACGACAGGTGGCTATTAATACGGCTATTACTACGACAGGTGGCTATTAATACGGCTATTACTACGACAGGTGGCTATTAATACGGCTATTACTACGACAGGTGGCTATTAATACGGCTATTACTACGAGAGGTGGCTATTAATACGGCTATTACTACGACAGGTGGCTATTAATACGGCTATTACTACGAGAGGTGGCTATTAATACGGCTATTACTACGACAGGTGGCTATTAATACGGCTATTACTACGACAGGTGGCTATTAATACGGCTATTACTACGACAGGTGGCTATTAAAACGGCTATTACTATGAGAATTGGCTATTGATACGGCTGTTACTACAACAGGTGGTTATTAATACGGCTATTACTACGACAGGTGGCTATTAATACGGCTATTACTACGACAGGTGGCTATTAATACGGCTATTACTACGAGAGGTGGCTATTAATACGGCTATTACTACGAGAGGTGGCTATTAATACGGCTATTACTACGACAGGTGGCTATTAAAACGGCTATTACTATGAGAATTGGCTATTGATACGGCTGTTACTACAACAGGTGGTTATTAATACGGCTATTACTACGACAGGTGGCTATTAAAACGGCTATTACTATGAGAATTGGCTATTGATACGGCTGTTACTACAACAGGTGGTTATTAATACGGCTATTACTATGAAAATTGGCTATTAATACGGCTATTACAACAACAGGTGGCTATTAATACGGCTATTACTACGACAGGTGGCTATTAATACGGCTATTACTACGAGAGGTGGCTATTAATACGGCTATTACTACGAGAGGTGGCTATTAATACGGCTATTACTACGAGAGGTGGCTATTAATACGGCTATTACTACGACAGGTGGCTATTAATACGGCTATTACTACGACAGGTGGCTATTAATACGGCTATTACTACGAGAGGTGGCTATTAATACGGCTATTACTACGACAGGTGGCTATTAAAACGGCTATTACTATGAGAATTGGCTATTGATACAGCTGTTACTACAACAGGTGGTTATTAATACGGCTATTACTACGACAGGTGGCTATTAATACGGCTATTACTACGACAGGTGGCTATTAATACGGCTATTACTACGACAGGTGGCTATTAATACGGCTATTACTACGACAGGTGGCTATTAATACGGCTATTACTACGACAGGTGGCTATTAATACGGCTATTACTACGACAGGTGGCTATTAATACGGCTATTACTACGACAGGTGGCTATTAATACGGCTATTACTACGAGAGGTGGCTATTAATACGGCTATTACTACGACAGGTGGCTATTAATACGGCTATTACTACGACAGGTGGCTATTAAAACGGCTATTACTATGAGAATTGGCTATTAATACGGCTATTACTACGACAGGTGGCTATTAATACGGCTATTACTACGAGAGGTGGCTATTAATACGGCTATTACTACGACAGGTGGCTATTAATACGGCTATTACTACGACAGGTGGCTATTAATACGGCTATTACTACGACAGGTGGCTATTAATACGGCTATTACTACGACAGGTGGCTATTAATACGGCTATTACTACGACAGGTGGCTATTAATACGGCTATTACTACGATAGATGGCTATTAAATGTGACCGTGTTTCTCTTGTGCTGGTGTGATGTTAGTGTGAGGGGTTCCTCATGTGCTGGTTATGTTATGTGACCCGGCGGTTCGCTTGTGCTAGTGCGATGTTATGTGACCGTGTTCTCTTGTGCTGGTGTGTGGATGTTAGTGACTGGTTTCTCTTGTTCTGGTGTGATTGTTATGGTGAGGGTTGTTCTCTTGTGCGGTGTGTGTTATTGTACCGTGTTCTCTTGTGCTGGTGTGATGTTATGTGAGGGTGTTCTTTTGTGCTGGTGTGATGTTATGTGAGGGTGTTCTCTTGTGCTGGTGTGATGTTATGTGAGGGTGTTCTCTTGTGCTTGTGTGATGTTATGTGAGCGTGTTCTCTTGTGCTTGTGTGCTGTTATCTGAGTGTGTTCTCTTATGCTTATGTGATGTTATGTGACCGTGTTCTCTTGTGCTTGTGCGATGTTATGTGAGGGTGTTCTCTTGTGCTTGTGTGATGTTATGTGAGCGTGTTCTCTTGTGCTTGTGTGCTGTTATGTGAGTGTGTTCTCTTATGCTTATGTGATGTTATGTGACCGTGTTCTCTTGTGCTTGTGCGATGTTATGTGAGGGTGTTCTCTTGTGCTTGTGTGATGTTATGTGACCGTGTTCTCTTGTGCTGGTGTGATGTTATGTGAGGGTGTTCTCTTGTGCTTGTGTGATGTTATGTGAGCGTGTTCTCTTGTGCTTGTGTGCTGTTATGTGAGTGTGTTCTCTTATGCTTATGTGATGTTATGTGACCGTGTTCTCTTGTGCTTGTGCGATGTTATGTGAGGGTGTTCTCTTGTGCTTGTGTGATGTTATGTGAGCGTGTTCTCTTGTGCTTGTGTGCTGTTATGTGAGTGTGTTCTCTTATGCTTATGTGATGTTATGTGACCGTGTTCTCTTGTGCTGGTGTGATGTTATGTGAGGGTGTTCTCTTGTGCTGGTGTGATGTTATGTGACCGTGTTCTCTTGTGCTTGTGCGATGTTATGTGAGGGTGTTCTCTTGTGCTTGTGTGATGTTATGTGAGGGTGTTCTCTTGTGCTGGTGTGATGTTATGTGACCGTGTTCTCTTGTGCTGGTGTGATGTTATGTGACCGTGTTCTCTTGTGCTGGTGTGATGTTATGTGAGTGTGGGGTTGTCAGTCAGAAGCCTCGAAACTGTAAATAGATCGGAACTGACCAAACCCTCTCTGAAGCAGGCGAGACGAGTCCAGATAAGCACAGGCCGAAATATGCAAAGTAAGACATGTATAGGGAAGTAGTAACAATCGTAGATTACCCGGTGTGATGGCTGGACTGAGGCGAGGCTGTTGTTACTTTCACCGCTCTGGTCCATCTGGAGATGTTAATCATGTGAACTGTATAATTTGTGGCCAAATATCTGAACACACTGGAACACTCAGGTCTTCGAACACTGCCGTGGTCATTATCGGCCAACCCACCTGTGTGTATATATATATATATATATATATATATATATATATATATATATATATATATATATATATATATATATATATATATCTTTTCTTTCAAACTATTCGCCATTTCCCGCATTAGCGAGGTAGCGTTAAGAACAGAGGACTGGGCCTTTGGGGGAATATCCTCACCTGGCCCCCTTCTCTGTTCCTTCTTTTGGAAAATTAAAAAAAAAAACAAGAGGGGAGTATTTCCTGCCCCCCGCTCCCTCCCCTTTTAGTCGCCTGTGTGTGTGTGTGTGTGTGTGTGTGTGTGTGTGTGTGTGTGTGTGTGTGTGTGTGTGTGTTGGGAGGGTAGGGGGGGTTACAAACTCTTTTATCCCAATTCGCTGTTTGTCACACTCCCTCATTCCTTATTCCACCGCCCTGTTCTCCATTCCATAAGGGTCAGGTCAAAGGTCACGCCACCATACCCAGGCTCGTACCGTCGTCGTGTCCACAGGTCGTCCCTTGGTGTTTATCCGCAGACAGACGTGGGTGTCTGACACACATGTCATTTTCTTTATCACCTCCTACTGCATCTTCCCGACTCCGGGCTAATTTGCATACACCCTCCCCATCCTGTCGTCCCAGGGATAGGAACCACCTTCGTATGCAAATGAGGAGCACTACAGGCACTGCTGCATTCGCCATCTGCAGTCTGTTATATGTATTCCTCACATACCCATCCTGCAGATAACAACCTCTGGGCCTTCAACCCATTTCACTAATTCAGATTCAGCAAATTACGAGGTTTTAATCAGGCAGTGTAGGCAATAAAGCACTGGACGATGGAGATTCTAACCCATTTCAGTCGCAGGTAGTTTTGTAATATAGACATTTCATCGAGGCTTTGTGGATGAGTGGCAGAAAAAACCGGTTGCAAGCATATTTTTTCCCCCCAGCTTAGCATATTCTTGGTGTCGTGTAAGGAGGAGGCGTCAGCATCATTGCATAAGAGACGCAAGACGACCTGCTTTGTCCAGGGAGCCGCCGGCGATAAAAAGCCCAAATGCAGCAGTTAATGGCCCTCGTAAATGGCCCCCTTGTTTGGTCGGCCGGTCCACCGCCAAGGAAGCCATTTAAGGCAATTTTCAATATGCGGTGTAATAATATCTCGGCCAGTCAATAGCACACCTTTACTTACACCAAACAGGGTGGTATGTCTTGCATATATATATATATATATATATATATATATATATATATATATATATATATATATATATATATATATATATATATATATTTTTTTTTTTTTTTCAAACTATTCGCCATTTCCCGCGTTAGCAAGGTAGCGTTAAAACGAACAGAGGACTGGGCCTCTGAGGGAATATCCTCACCTGGCCCCCTTCTCTGTTCCTTCTTTTGGAAAATCAAAAAAAAAAAGTGAGAGGGGAGGATTTCCAGCCCCCCGCTCCCTCCCCTTTTAGTCGCCTTCTACGACACGCAGGGAATACGTGGCAAGGATTCTTTCTCCCCTATCCCCAGGGATATATATATATATATATATATATATATATATATATATATATATATATATATATATATATATATATATATATATATAAATCTCGTGTCTCCCCTGATGATGTGATTATTACACGAAAGTGCACCTGGGAACTTAGAGTGTTTCATTTCCCCGTGGCCGATGTGTTGAGCTTGTGAAAGTAAGAACCGTTCATTAAGAATTAGAAATAAAAATTCATCGAAAGTAAAAAAAAAAAATCGTAAATTTTAGACGAGTAAAATCTAAAGAAATTTAAATTTTGACGCCGCAAAAAGTAAGAATCGTGAATTTTGACGCTGCTGAAGGTAAGAATCTTAAGTTTTAGCGTCGCATAAAGGCTAAAAATCGTTATTGTAGGTACTACAAGGAGTAAGACGCCATGAAGAGTAAACATCGCGAATTTCAAGCTCCGTAAACAGTCGTTATTGATGACTCTGATTCTATATCTATAATCTATACAAAGGAAATTTAAATTACAAATTTTAGATAAAAAAAAAATAAATAACAGGAATCATGTACCCAACAATTTATATAAAAGGAATTTAAATTTTGAATTTTAGATTTTAAAGCAAAATTCATAGGAATCACATACTTCCGAGAGAGAGAGAGAGAGAGAGAGAGAGAGAGAGAGAGAGAGAGAGAGAGAGAGAGAGAGAGAGAGAGAGAGAGAGAGAGAGAGAGAGAGAGCCCCCCCCGTGACCATATTTACACAGCATACGAGCCATCAATATTATTCCTGGCCCACGTAAGTTACTAATTACCTTAATTAGGTAATTATAACTTGTGGTTGTTCCGCCACCCATCTCGAGAATTTAGGGTTGTAGATTATAGCCCGTGTCAAGGGTGGCTGGGGTTGTGTAGCTAATGATGGAGCTATGATGTTTGCACGAGTTCCCGATAATGCAAGCGCCGATTACGTTTACCATCCCCGATCTCTCTCTCTCTCTCTCTCTCTCTCTCTCTCTCTCTCTCTCTCTCTCTCTCTCTCTCTCTCTCTCCCGATCTTCTCGAGCCGATTAGATCTCGAGCCGATGATATCTGCGATCGGTAACACTGTGGGGGATGATTACAACCCACAAAGATTATATCGGGAGTCAAATCCATCGATTATATGAATGATTAATTATAAAGGGCAACGATTATAATCTGGCATACCAATCATATCATAATATAGCCATCGATTATATGTGGTTGAGAGAGCAGAAGAGGGTGTACTGAAATGGCTTGGTTCACATGGAGAGAATGAGTGAGGAAAGATTGACCAAGAGGATATATGTGTCGGAGGTGGAGGGAACGAGAGAAGTGGGAGACCCAATTGGAGGTGGAAGATGGAGTGAAAAAAGATTTTGAGCGTTTGTTGTGGTGGCGACGGGAATAAATAAAGGCAGCAAGTATGAATTGTGTACATGTGCGTGTGTGGACAAGTATGTGTATGTGGGTGAGCTGGGCCATTCTTTCGTCTGTTTCCTTGCGCTACCTCGCTAACGCGGGAGACAGCGACAAAGTATAATGATAACGATATATATATATATATATATATATATATATATATATATATATATATATATATATATATATATATATATATCGACCTTGCGATTAATTAGGAACCAAATTACCACTTTAATAAAAAAAAATGATTGATTTTTATATTCATTATCTACAGATTCAAGTTAAATCCCATTATTTTTTTAATCTCTAGTTTAGAAAGTCCTTAACATATATCATGATCATATTAAACTTGATCTAGGTTGATAGTAAAATTCATTGAGATAATCTTGAGAAGAATTAAGGTACACGATATTAACGTAATTTTAAATTTACTTAGACATGACATTGGGTCAAGCTTGCGATTTTTTTCTTTAAACGTCCGAACTATTGTGTTCTGCTGAATGGAGTCGAGGGGGTTATGCCAAAGGAAAATTATAGTCCTCTAGAATCTATATCTATGTATCTATGTATCTATTTTATCTATATCGTTATTTCATGGAAGACATTAGTGTCCAGGACTTGCTATCCCATTGTGGTGAAAATGGGTATGATACAGATTATCTATAAACACAATAAAAGCCCCTTCGCCTAAGCCAGGTACCCCATTTTATGATCAGTCCCAAGTGTGTGTAGGGGGCGGGGGGGATTAGATGAACAGCTGAGATTGACTGTGGGCCGACGATCGCGCCCGCGATTCAAACCCGGGTGGGCCCGTGCGTGAATTATAGTCGGTAACGCGCGAACCACGACGCCACGGGAACCCCATCCTATATATCCTATATATATAAAAAAAAAAAAATATATATATATATGTTCATTTATTAGTTTATTTATTCATATATATTCTAATAAATTCATCTGAAGTCCGGCTGATCCCAATTCGTTGGTGTTGGGCGGGCGTTTTTGGTGAGAATTCGTTGAAACACGGTAGACGCTCCGGGGGCGATTTTTCCCGGGCACAAAGAAGTGCTGTAAATGGTTTACAACCTGGCAAGTGACGCGGTCCCCGGCCGCTGGGGTGTCGCTGCTCCGGAGTGGGGGAATATTCAAGGCGACAACTGTGGTGGCCAGTGTTTGATTTTCATGGCTCGTCTCTTGTTTGTTAAAGCTTTTCTTTAGCGCTTTTACGCTAACGTAGCTCTACCCCGTTTGAGTACTGAGACCTTAGCGGCTTGGGAGTACGTTTTCACTCGTTTGTCTTTGTAAAGTTGATTTCATATTTTCAGTATTTTTGTCTTTGTAAAGTTTATTTGTTCGTAGAAGGTGTGAGAGACTGCGATATGTTCCATGTTGGTTTTTTCTGCTTCCTCGCCGCTCAGTTCATCCTGGTCTTACTTAGCACATTTCCGTTATCACACGGACCGCTTCATTTGGAGAGTTATTAGCGATTTTAGCACTAGGGTACGAAAGAATATTTTCGCCGATATATTCGTAATTTTTTCTTTAATTGATACTTGTATACGGTTCTTTTTGCTATTCTCGTTGTTTCTTGTCATATTTTAACGGAATTTAAAGTTAGACGTTTG
>NC_092257.1:5568569-5571069 GCF_036320965.1 Panulirus ornatus
AGAAAGTGAGAAATATAGTGTTTTCTCCTCCTGTATTATAAGAAAGTGAGAAATATAGTGTTTTCTCCTCCTGTATTATAAGAAAGTGAGAAATATAGTGTTTTCTCCTCCTGTATTATAAGAAAGTGAGAAATATAGTGTTTTCTCCTCCTGTATTATAAGAAAGTGAGAAATATAGTGTTTTTTCCTCCTGTATTATAAGAAAGTGAGAAATATAGTGTTTTCTCCTCCTGTATTATAAGAAAGTGAGAAATATAGTGTTTTCTCCTCCTGTATTATAAGAAAGTGAGAAATATAGTGTTTTTTCCTCCTGTATTATAAGAAAGTGAGAAATATAGTGTTTTTTCCTCCTGTATTACAAGAAAGTGAGAAATATAAAGCTCTCTCCTCCTGTATTACAAGAAAATGAGAAATATATAACCTTGCAGAATTGTAATATAACAATATTTCCTCCTCTGAGTTTCAGTCACTGACTTTACCCCTCATTAAATCCCTTACAACACCTCCCCTACACCACCAACCTCTCCCCTCCCCCCCACATCAACCTCAGCTGATCTACACCCACCCCTGCTGGTATACAGGTTCCCTCCCTCCTTCCCCCACTACTCCAGTTCGAACCTCCCACCCCCGTTGGTCCCTGGGCCCCACCCCCGCTGGTTCAGGGTCTCCCCCCTCCCCTCCCCACCCCCGCTGGTTCAGGGTCTCCCCCCCTCCCCTCCCCACCCCCGCTGGTTCAGGGTCTCCCCCCCTCCCCTCCCCACCCCCGCTGGTTCAGGGTCTCCCTCCCCACCCCCGCTGGTTCAGGGTCTCCCCCCCCACCCCCGCTGGTTCAGGGTCTCCCTCCCCACCCCCGCTGGTTCAGGGTCTCCCCCCCTCCCCTCCCCACCCCCGCTGGTTCAGGGTCTCCCCCCCTCCCCTCCCCACCCCCGCTGGTTCAGGGTCTCCCTCCCCACCCCCGCTGGTTCAGGGTCTCCCCCCCCACCCCCGCTGGTTCAGGGTCTCCCTCCCCACCCCCGCTGGTTCAGGGTCTCCCCCCCTCCCCTCCCCACCCCCGCTGGTTCAGGGTCTCCCCCCCCCTCCCCCATCTCCTCGCCTGATGCCCAGAATCACACGAAAAAAGGTCACTTGTTCTGTGTGGGGGAACGTGACCCAGCTTTCACGACATCCCTTTGTCTGGGGTGTGTATATAGCGGTACACAGAGTGCTGACGGTACACTGTCTGGGGTGTGTAGCGGTACACAGAGTGCTGACGGTACACTGTCTGGGGTGTGTAGCGGTACACAGAGTGCTGACGGTACACTGTCTGGGGGGTGTGTAGCGGTACACAGAGTGCTGACGGTACACTGTCTGGGGGGTGTGTATATACCGGTACACAGAGTGCTGACGGTACACTGTCTGGGGTGTGTATATAGCGGTACACAGAGTGCTGACGGTACACTGTCTGGGGTGTGTAGCGGTACACAGAGTGCTGACGGTACACTGTCTGGGGTGTGTGTATATAGCGGTACACAGAGTGCTGACGGGACACTGTCTGGGTGTATAGCGGTACACAGAGTGTTGACAGTACACTATCTGGGGTGTGTAGCGGTACACAGAGTGCTGACGGTACACTGTCTGGGGTTTGTATATAGCGGTACACAGAGTGCTGACGGTACACTGTCTGGGGTGTGTAGCGGTACACAGAGTGCTGACGGTACACTGTCTGGGGTGTGTAGCGGTACACAGAGTGCTGATGGTACACTGTCTGGGGTGTATAGCGATACACAGAGTGCTGACGGTACACTGTCTGGG
This sequence comes from Panulirus ornatus, assembly GCF_036320965.1. Taxonomy (NCBI): domain Eukaryota; kingdom Metazoa; phylum Arthropoda; class Malacostraca; order Decapoda; family Palinuridae; genus Panulirus; species Panulirus ornatus. The sequence continues at coordinate 5,570,361 of NC_092257.1, forward strand.
GGTGTAGCGATACACAGAGTGCTGACGGTACACTGTCGGGTGTGTAGCGGTACACAGTGCTGATGGTGCACCGTCTGAGGGTGTGTGGCGGTACACAGAGTGCTGACGGTACACTGTCTGGGGGTGTGTAGCGGTACACAGAATGCTGACGGTACACTGTCTGGGGATGTGTGGCGGTACACAGAATGCTGACGGTACCCTGTCTGGGGTTTGTGGCGGTACACTGAGTGCTGACGGTACACTGTCTGGGGGTGTGTGGCGGTACACAGAGTGCTGACGGTACACTGTCTGGGAGTGAAGCGGTACACAGTGCTGACGGTACACTGTCTGGGGGTGTGTGGCGGTACACAGTGCTGACGGTACACTGTCTGGGGTGTGTAGCGGTACACAGAGACGCAACACCTCATATATGAGCGCATGAATGAAGAGAATAATGATGAGGGGGTTGTAGAAAATGAGGTTGATAGAATAAGACTCTACGTCCTCCTCTCTACTCATTCCCTGTAAATGAGGAGTTATGAGGAGACAGAAGACAGTGAGAGTAATGTGAGAGGATAGGAGGAGACAGTGAGGGTAGTGTGAGGGGACAGGAGGAGACAGTGAGGGTAGTGTGAGGGGACAGGAGGAGACAGTGAGGGTAGTGTGAGGAGACAGAGTAATGTGAGGGGACAGTGAGGGTAGTGTGAGGGGACAGGAGACAGTGAGGATA
>NC_092257.1:5576069-5606069 GCF_036320965.1 Panulirus ornatus
CCAAGCTCTCTCATCCCCAACAGACTTCATACTTGCCCCTCTTTCCAGGACTCTTGCATTTACCTCCCTAACAACCCCATCCATAAACAAATTAAACAACCATGGAGACATCACACACCCCTGCCGCAAACCTACATTCACTGAGAACCAATATATATATATATATATATATATATATATATATATATATATATATATATATATATATATTCCCTGGGGATAGGGGAGAAAGAATACTTCCCACGTATTCCCTGCGTGTCGTAGAGGGCGACTAAAAGGGAAGGGAGCGGGAGGCTGGAAATCCTCCCCTCTCGTTTTTTTTTTTGTTTTTTTTTCCCAAAAGAAGGAACAGAGAAGAGGGCCAGGTGAGGATATTCCCTCAAAGACCCAGTCCTCTGTACTTAACGCTACCTCGCTATCGCGGGAAATGGCAAATAGTATGAAAGAAAGAAATATATATATATATATATATATATATATATATATATATATATATATATATATATATATATATATATATATATATATTTTGAGGTAAAGAAAACGGAAGAAAACAGCATATGGGGGTCAGTAAAGTCCAGTGGTTTGTTGTGTGCCTTAATTAGCAGCCCCCCCCCCCCCCCCCCCCACGGACGCTGATGAGGGGAAGGGGGGCGGGCTGCTCCCGGCGGAGGAGCATGGTGCAAGAGCAGGAGGGCGTGGGTTGACAGGGCGTGGGAACGGCCCAGCGCGCCCCCCGACTACCAAACCCCCCACCCCCCCCTGGCGTGTGTCAGGTCGCTCGTCCCAAGTGATCGATCAATACCCACCCTTACATCGATACACCCACCCCCCACCCACACCCCCCGACCTGTCATACACCCTGCCCCCCTCCAATACACCCCTTCGTCTACCCTACCCAGTCTCCCTCCCCTGATATACCCCTCTCATACACATGATAACCCCATACACCCTCCCGCAATACCCCCATACACCCCCTCGTATACCCCCAGTACTATACCCTTCGTATACACCCCCTACTATACTCCTTGTATACACCCCTTACTATACCCCCTGTATACACCCCTTACTATACCCCTTGTATACACCCCTTACTATACCCCTCGTCTACACCCCTTTGTATACACCCCTTACTATACCCCTCGTCTACACCCCTTACTATACCCCCTGTATACACCCCTTACTATACCCCTTGTATACACCCCTTACTATACCCCTCGTCTACACCCCTTACTATACCCCTTTGTATACACCCCTTACTATACCCCTCGTCTACACCCCTTACTATACCCCTTTGTATACACCCCTTACTATACCCCTCGTCTACACCCCTTACTATACCCCTTTGTATACACCCCTTACTATACCCCTCGTCTACACCCCTTACTATACCCCTTTGTATACACCCCTTACTATACCCCTCGTCTACACCCCTTACTATACCCCTTTGTATGCACCCCTTACTATACCCCTTGTATACACCCCTTACTATACCCCTTTGTATACACCCCTTACTATACCCCTCGTCTACACCCCTTACTATACCCCTTTGTATACACCTCTTACTATACCCCTCGTCTACACCCCTTACTATACCCCTTTGTATACACCCCTTACTATACCCCTTGTATACACCCCTTACTATACCCCTTTGTATACACCCCTTACTATACCCCTCGTCTACACCCCTTACTATACCCCTTTGTATACACCCCTTACTATACCCCTTTGTATACACCCCTTACTATACCCCTTGTATACACCCCTTACTATACCCCTTTGTATACACCCCTTACTATACCCCTTTGTATACACCCAGTACTATACCCTTCTCATACACCCCCTCCTATACCCCTCAAATACCCCGTGCTATACCCCTCCAATACACCCCCCACTACACACAACACCCCTACCAATACCCCATCCACATTCCCTCACAAATACGTACTGTATCCGATACACCCCCTAGTAATACACCTAATATTACACTCGATTTATACACTTCACCTTTTTTTTATTTATTCACACTCGTATTCATAACACACCGTAACAGTAAATAAACAGTAAATAATATCCTCTGTCTAATTATACATGTGGCTGTAAATGTAAAGGAAAAAACTAAGAGACAGAATTATCGCCGAGGTTCCTGTCCACTGTTGGCCAGTTCGGTAATTACTTCCCCAAATGCCACTCAGTGTGAACCCGGAGATGAGGAGGACCGAGTCCCGTAAACTGTGTGCAAAGTATTGCTCGAAGCTTAGGTGACCTAGTGATACATCTATTGTGTGTGTGTGTGTGTGTGTATATATATATATATATATATATATATATATATATATATATATATATATATATATATATATATATATATATATATATATTGTTAGAAGCAGTGAAAAGTTTTTATCGAGGTTGTGAGGCATGTGTACGTGTAGGAAGAGAGGAAAGTGATTGGTTCTTAGTGAATGTAGGTTTGCGGCAGGGGTGTGTGATGTCTCCATGGTTGTTTAATTTGTTTATGGATGGGGTTGTTAGGGAGGTGAATGCAAGAGTTTTGGAAAGAGGGGCAAGTATGAAGTCTGTTGTGGATGAGAGAGCTTGGGAAGTGAGTCAGTTGTTGTTTGCTGATGATACAGCGCTGGTGGCTGATTCATGTGAGAAACTGCAGAAGCTGGTGACTGAGTTTGGTAGAGTGTGTGAAAGAAGAAAGTTAAGAGTAAATGTGAATAAGAGCAAGGTTATTAGGTACAGTAGGGTTGAGCGTCAAGTCAATTGGGAGGTAAGTTTGAATGGAGAAAAACCGGAGGAAGTAAAGTGTTTTAGATATCTGGGAGTGGATCTGGCAGCGGATGGAACCATGGAAGCGGAAGTGGATCATAGGGTGGGGGAGGGGGGCGAAAATCCTGGGAGCCTTGAAGAATTTGTGGAAGTCGAGAACATTATCTCGGAAAGCAAAAATGGGTATGTTTGAAGGAATAGTGGTTCCAACAATTTTGTATGGTTGCGAGGCGTGGGCTATGGACAGAGTTGTGCGCAGGAGGGTGGATGTGCTGGAAATGAGATGTTTGAGGACAATGTGTGGTGTGAGGTGGTTTGATCGAGTAAGTAACGTAAGGGTAAGAGAGATGTGTGGAAATAAAAAGAGCGTGGTTGAGAGAGCAGAAGAGGGTGTTTTGAAATGGTTTGGGCACATGGAGAGAATGAGTGAGGAGATTGACCAAGAGGATATATGTGTCGGAGGTGGAGGGAACGAGGAGAAGTGGGAGACCAAATTGGAGGTGGAAAGATGGAGTGAAAAAGATTTTGTGTGATCGGGGCCTGAACATGCAGGAGGGTGAAAGGAGGGCAAGGAATAGAGTGAATTGGATCGATGTGGTATACCGGGGTTACCGTGCTGTCAGTGGATTGAATCAGGGCATGTGAAGCGTCTGGGGTAAACCATGGAAAGCTGTGTAGGTATGTATATTTGCGTGTGTGGACGTATGTATATACATGTGTATGGGGGGGGGGGGCCATTTCTTTCGTCTGTTTCCTTGCGCTACCTCGCAAACGCTGGAGACAGCGAAAAAGGAAAAAAAAAAGAATATATATATATATATATATATATATATATATATATATATATATATATATATATATATATATATATATAACAAAAATAGTACAGATCATTTTTTCTAAATGCTACCATCATTATTAAATAGCCATACGAGACCAGCCTTTTTTTTTATGGTCCCCATTTAAAACTATCAGGGGAGGAGATAGTTCGTTGTCTGAAGTCATTAGTGAATGACCATTAGAGTGCGATAGAGGGAGGGAGGCCAATCAGGAGATAACGTCTGATAAAAAAAAAGTCGTGGGGGGGAAGGGGGGCGGATTCGAGGAACAGGCATTTGTTTTTTTTTCCTAGGATAAACACCAGCATTTTTTTTTCTTTTAGGCAAACTCCTTTAAATTACTCAAACAGACAACGTAATAATCATATAATGTTTAATTAAATCATACATGTATATATCAAAAGAAAACGTTATTTCTAAAGGCAAAAAAAAGAAAACGTATTTCTAAGGGCAAAAATTATATTTAGTTTGATATTAATAAGCTGTGCAGAAGCAGCTTTAAACTATAAGATTATTATCTCTCTCACTCGTGGGGTTCAGGGACTGTGGCGTTCATCCTTAGATGATAATAAATCAGGCCGGCCACAGCGTGTCCTATCTTAAACTCCCGCCTCCTCATGCCGGGGAGTCGCTTCGGATCCTGTTACAGAAACGAGATACGATGCTCTTTTATTAGCATCTCGGCTGGACCGACGGCGGAGCCGGGCGTTTATTGTCGTGGCTTTGAGAGAGAGTGGGGAGGGGGGAAACTTTTTTAAATATCTGATTTTTGCCGTGAACGAGAAGGCGGGGGAAATCTGATAGGTTGATGGCCCATGCATTCTGTTGTCTTGTGGGATGTTGGTGGGATTATTTTCAATCAACTTAATACAGCATGAAGGAAAATATAGAAATTATCATTACAAAATCGTAAAAGACGGTAGAGCTTAGAGATGAAATTTATGATTACATAGATAAAGGTAGTATATTCCCACGAGCAAGAAATGATTACCATTTATATTTTTCCTTATTAATCAGATAATGTAATCATGTATCGTGTTTTTGGTTGGGGGAGTCTGAACATGGCTAGTGGTAACCCACTCGGGTTTGAAGTTGAGTGAACGATAACCATCATATTAAGTTTCTCGATAAAACTTTATTGGGTGCAAGAGAGTTTGTGAAGTACATTACTTAAAGTATAAGTGGACGTGTGTGATGGGGGTTGGTGATGGGAGATTGCGCAGTGAGGGGTGAGGGTTGGTGGGGTTGTTGTGGGATGGGAGTAGTGTTGTGGGATGGGGATTGGATTCTCTGGGTTATGGGGAGAGACACGGGTCTGTAATGGTTGGTGGGGAAGGGGTGGTATGGGGGTGGTAGGGCACACGCCATCTCGGCTTTTGTTATCTGGTTTACGATGTGACGCCCGTGTTCAGCCCCGCGCCCCCCACGCCCTTTCACCCCGCAGCCAAGGAGCCCACGCCTTCACCATGCCTCTGTCTCAACACGCCCACGCCCTCATCGTCCATAGCTCCCCTCTCCCAACCCCACCCACCCCTCCCTCCCTCGCCACGCCCACGCGTTGCACCGCAAGTGTTGCCAGACCTACTTGAAACTCCCACTTTCGTTGGCTACAGTGTCAATATATTTCTTTTCTCTTTCATACTATTCGCCATTTCCCGCGTTAGCGAGGTAGTGTTAAGAACAGAGGACTGGGCCTTAGAGGGAATATCCTCACCTGGCCCCTTTCTCTGTTCTTTCTTTTGGAAAAAAAAAAAAAAAAAACGAGAGGGGAGGATTTCCAGCCCCCCGCTCCCTGCCCTTTTAGTCGCCTTCTACGACACGCAGGGAATACGTGGGAAGTATTCTTTCTCCCCTATCCCCAGGGATATATATATATATATATATATATATATATATATATATATATATATATATATATATATATATATATATATATATATATATGTAAAGAGAGAGAGAGAGAGAGAGAGAGAGAGAGAGAGAGAGAGAGAGAGAGAGAGAGAGAGAGAGAGAGAGAGAGAGAGAGATTTATACCATATATATATTTATCAATTTATTTGTCAATTTATACAATACATTAGTGAAAAAAAAATAAAGTGTCAAGAGAGCAATAATGTATTGCAGGGCGTGGCAGAACATTAATGAGTCTTTTGACGAACGTAGACAAACCTGGCCAGACAACATAGAGGGTGGGAGGAGGAGGAGGAGGAGGAGTTCCAGTTTTGCGAACTTCCTCTCATGCAAATGACGTGTTTTGTATGCAAATGAACCGCTCAGAACGCAGCGGTCGGGTGAGGCATGGGAAGCGTTCTGTCGAGAGGTCCAGGGCAGAAATGAACGCGAGTGATATGCGGGGGAAGACATCGTGTTGATGAACAGTTATGCAGGGGGGGGGGGGTGGTGCGTACCACAACACACACACACACACACACACACTGACCAACCTGGGGGCAGCTGGGGTGTTCTTAAAAGGCTTATTCAAATGCTTGGGAGCGCGTAGGTACCATACACTCTGAGAACGACGGTACGACCCTTTGAGGACGACGGTACGACCGTTGAGGACGACGGTACGACCCTTAAGCAAGACGGTACGACCCTTGAGCACGACGGTACGACACTTGAGGACAACGGTACGACCCTTGAGCACGACGGTACGACCCTTGAGCACGACGGTACGACCCTTGAGACGACGGTACGACACTTGAGGACGACGGTACGACCCTTTGAGGACGACGGTACGACCCTTGAGCAAGACGGTAAGACCCTTGAGCACGACGGTACGACCCTTGAGCACGACGGTACGACCCTTGTGCACGACGGTACGACCCTTGAGCACGACGGTACGACCCCCCTGCCCACAACGGTACGACCCCTGGGTATGATAGGGTGGCCTCTGACTTGAGCTACAACAGGAGACCCTGAAAAGACCACCCTTCCCCCCTTCCCTCCTCCTCCCCCTTCATCTTTGCACCCCATTACCGGGGAAGGGGGAGACAGCCAGGTAGGGGAGGAGAAGTGATAGTGGGCGGGGTATAATTACCTGTGTGTGTGTGTGTGTGTGTGTGTGTGTGTGTGTGTGTGTGTGTGTGTGTGTGTGAGAGAGAGGCAGACCGCACCACACATGCCGGATCGTGACAGAAAACATTGTGAAATGGAGTGAAAGTTAACACCGCCCCCCCCCCCACCCCACCCCCACGTGCGTGCCTATTACCTGTGCCCTTCTTCATGCCCCCCCACCTTCCCCCCACTCCCTGTGGTGCCACTACGGGAAGGAGGTGGGAGGAGTTGGGGGAGGAGGGGTTAGAAACGGGTGATAGACGAGGTGGGAGTTGAGAGGGGGAGTGGTGAGTGGGAGGGGGTGTTAGGCAGGAGTGGGGGAGAGGTTTAGAGAGAGAGAGAGAGAGAGAGAGAGAGAGAGAGAGAGAGAGAGAGAGAGGTGAGGGGGAGGTGATCGAGTCACCACCTCCTCATCCTCCCACCATCACCCACAACTCTACTCTGTTTCTCCAACATGAACAAAGCCGTAACTCTTCTGAGGGTGTGAACTCACAACAGAGCAACACTTCTCCTGAGATTAACACAGCAACAACAACCAGTTCTCGCCTTGTTACTTCAAGTAATAAACAAAGCAATGCTCCCCCAACCCCCACACCCCCGCCCAAGCTTAAACTAGCCAAGCCTTTGGCAGTGGAAGATCACAACAAAGGAGCGTTTTTAAGTGTCGTCAGTCTGCAACACTCCTGCTGTGTTGTGACCTTCCAACACAGCAACACTCCTGCTGTGTTGTGATCTTCCAACACAGCAACACTCCTGCTGTGTTGTGATCTTCCAACACAGCAACACTCCTGCTGTGTTGTGACCTTCCAACACAGCAACACTCCTGCTGTGTTGTGACCTTCCAACACAGCAACACTCCTGCTGTGTTGTGATCTTCCAACACAGCAACACTCCTGCTGTGTTGTGATCTTCCAACACAGCAACACTCCTGCTGTGTTGTGACCTTCCAACACAGCAACACTCCTGCTGTGTTGTGACCTTCCAACACAGCAACACTCCTGCTGTGTTGTGACCTTCCAACACAGCAACACTCCTGCTGTGTTGTGACCTTCCAACACAGCAACACTCCTGCTGTGTTGTGACCTTCCAACACAGCAACACTCCTGCTGTGTTGTGATCTTCCAACACAGCAACACTCCTGCTGTGTTGTGATCTTCCAACACAGCAACACTCCTGCTGTGTTGTGACCTTCCAACACAGCAACACTCCTGCTGTGTTGTGATCTTCCAACACAGCAACACTCCTGCTGTGTTGTGACCTTCCAACACAGCAACACTCCTGCTGTGTTGTGACCTTCCAACACAGCAACACTCCTGCTGTGTTGTGACCTTCCAACACAGCAACACTCCTGCTGTGTTGTGACCTTCCAACACAGCAACACTCCTGCTGTGTTGTGACCTTCCAACACAGCAACACTCCTGCTGTGTTGTGACCTTCCAACACAGCAACACTCCTGCTGTGTTGTGACCTTCCAACACAGCAACACTCCTGCTGTGTTGTGACCTTCCAACACAGCAACACTCCTGCTGTGTTGTGATCTTCCAACACAGCAGCACTCCTGCTGTGTTGTGATCTTCCAACACAGCAACACTCCTGCTGTGTTGTGATCTTCCAACACAGCAGCACTCCTGCTGTGTTGTGATCTTCCAACACAGCAACACTCCTGCTGTGTTGTGATCTTCCAACACAGCAACACTCCTGCTGTGTTGTGACCTTCCAACACAGCAACACTCCTGCTGTGTTGTGACCTTCCAACACAGCAACACTCCTGCTGTGTTGTGACCTTCCAACACAGCAACACTCCTGCTGTGTTGTGATCTTCCAACACAGCAACACTCCTGCTGTGTTGTGATCTTCCAACACAGCAACACTCCTGCTGTGTTGTGATCTTCCAACACAGCAACACTCCTGCTGTGTTGTGATCTTCCAACAAAGCAACGCTCCTGCTGTGTTGTGATCTTCCAACACAGCAACAATCCTGCTGTGTTGTGACCTTCCAACACAGCAACACTCCTGCTGTGTTGTGACCTTCCAACACAACAACACTCCTGCTGTGTTGTGACCTTCCAACACAGCAACACTCCTGCTGTGTTGTGACCTTCCAACACAGCAACACTCCTGCTGTGTTGTGACCTTCCAACACAGCAACACTCCTGCTGTGTTGTGACCTTCCAACACAGCAACGCTCCTGCTGTGTTGTGATCTTCCAACACAGCAACGCTCCTGCTGTGTTGTGATCTTCCAACAACAGCAACTGCTGTGTTGTCTGCGTGCTAGAAAGCAACAGTTCGTCTCGTTCTGCCAACTTAGAACAAAGACAAAACTCTCCCAGTGAACAAATGAAAACAAAAAAAAACGTTGCTTGTACTAATAACGTTTGTTGGCACAAGGTGTGTGTGTGTGTGTGTGTGTGGTGTGTGTGTGTGTGTGTGTGTGTGTGTGTGTTGTCAGAGGCCACTGGGGTTGCATGAGGCACCCTACTGTTGGCAAAGGGGGGGGGGGGGTGGAGGAGGGAGGGGAGACCCAATGACCCCCCCCCTCCTCCTCCTGCCCGCTGACACACCTGACCACACAAGTGTGGTCACGGAGACCACATTGTGTGTTGGAGGAGGAGGAGGAGGAGGAAGGAGGAGGAGAGGAGGAGAAGAAGAAGAAGAAGAAGAAGAAGAAGAAGAAGAAGAAGAAGAAGAAGAAGAAGAAGAAGGAGGAGGAGGAGGAGGAGGAGAAGAAGGAGGAGGAGGAGGAGGAGGAGGAGGAGGAGGAGAAGAAGAAGAAGAAGAAGAAGAAGAAGAAGAAGAAGAAGAGAAGAAGAAGAAGAAGAAGAAGAGAGAAGAGAGGAGAGAGGAGGAGAGAAGAAGAAGAAGAGAAGAAGAAGAAGAAGAAGAAGAAGAAAAGAAGAAGAAGAAGAAGAAGAAGAAGAAGAAGAAGAAGAAGGAGGAGAAGAAGGAGGAGGAGGAGGAGGAGGAAGTTTAGGTTTTCCACCGCCGCCCCCGTTACCGCTGCCAGCATCAGGCCCCGTTGTCAGGACCCCCTGACGTACCGGCAGGTGCCACGGAAGACGGTCACACTTCGTGCTGTTGGAAGAGACGATGATCCTTTCCCCTCCCACCCTCACACACACTGTTGGCAGAGGACCTCCACCTCCACCCCCACACACTGTTGGCAGAGGACCTCCACCTCCACCCGGACACACTGTTGGCAGAGGACCTCCACCTCCACCCCGGACACACTGTTGGCAGAGGACCTCCACCTCCACCCTACACACTGTTGGCCGAGGACCTCCACCTCCACCCGGACACACTGTTGGCAGAGGACCCCGGATCTAAACACCCTCTCATACCCCCCCCCCCCCCCCTCGGCACTGTTGGCAGATGACCCCTCCTCCTGTGACCACCACACCCTCCCCCCCCCCCTCCCCTCCTCCTCCTCCTCGCTATATTTGGAGGGTTTGAGTACAAAGGGTGAACCAGCCAGGACTTGCTGTGTTCCAGGGTCGAAGGTGCATCTCTCTCTCTCTCTCTTCTCTCTCTCTCTCTCTCTCTCTCTCTCTCTCTCTCTCTCTCTCTTGCTCTCCCTACAAGGTTTACACACTTGCCTTTCGTTGTCCCAAATATATATTCTTTCCCCCCACCTCCCCTCTAAACCCCTCTCCCTTAAATCCCCTCCAAAGAAAAAAAAAATTAAAATAATCAGCAGCCCACATGAGAGAGAGAGAGAGAGATAGAGAGAAGAGAGGAAGAGAGAGAGGAGAGAGAAGAAGTAAACCCCTCAGGAGAATCATATGCGTGTTCTCTTCTCCCCTCCCCCTTTCTCCCCTCTCTCCTTTTCCCCCTTTCTCTCTTCTCTCTTTCCTTCCAGTATTTTGGGGCCCGCCACATTGTTCTGACCTGACCCGAGGTCTTTTTGGCCCCCTGCCCAAAACGGGTAAATGATTGGTATACAGTTCGAGATGGCGAAGACAAGAATTTTTTTTTGTTTTGTTTTTGTTATTGCAAGACCGAAACAAAAACCAAAAAATGTTTTTGAAACTGATTTTGTGAAGCGTTAGAAATGATTTCGTTTTGTTGTGTGGTTCTGTGGGGCCTTCTGTCGGGGATAGACCAGCCAAACGTTTGTAGAGTGGGAGGATAACCCCCCCAAAAAATTTTTCAGGTGTGAGGATAGCCCCCCCAAACGTTTGTCAGGTGTGAGGATAGACCAGCCAAACGTTTGTCAGGTGTGAGGATAGACCAGCCAAACGTTTGTCAGGTGTGAGGATAGACCAGCCAAACGTTTGTCAGGTGTGAGGATAGACCAGCCAAACGTTTGTCAGGTGTGAGGATAGACCAGCCAAACGTTTGTCAGGTGTGAGGATAGACCAGCCAAACGTTTGTCAGGTGTGAGGATAGACCAGCCAAACGTTTGTCAGGTGTGAGGATAGACCAGCCAAACGTTTGTCAGGTGTGAGGATAGACCAGCCAAACGTTTGTCAGGTGTGAGGATAGACCAGCCAAACGTTTGTCAGGTGTGAGGATAGACCAGCCAAACGTTTGTCAGGTGTGAGGATAGACCAGCCAAACGTTTGTCAGGTGTGAGGATAGACCAGCCAAACGTTTGTCAGGTGTGAGGATAGACCAGCCAAACGTTTGTCAGGTGTGAGGATAGACCAGCCAAACGTTTGTCAGGTGTGAGGATAGACCAGCCAAACGTTTGTCAGGTGTGAGGATAGACCAGCCAAACGTTTGTCAGGTGTGAGGATAGACCAGCCAAACGTTTGTCAGGTGTGAGGATAGACCAGCCAAACGTTTGTCAGGTGTGAGGATAGACCAGCCAAACGTTTGTCAGGTGTGAGGATAGACCAGCCAAACGTTTGTCAGGTGTGAGGATAGACCAGCCAAACGTTTGTCAGGTGTGAGGATAGACCAGCCAAACGTTTGTCAGGTGTGAGGATAGACCAGCCAAACGTTTGTCAGGTGTGAGGATAGACCAGCCAAACGTTTGTCAGGTGTGAGGATAGACCAGCCAAACGTTTGTCAGGTGTGAGGATAGACCAGCCAAACGTTTGTCAGGTGTGAGGATAGACCAGCCAAACGTTTGTCAGGTGTGAGGATAGACCAGCCAAACGTTTGTCAGGTGTGAGGATAGACCAGCCAAACGTTTGTCAGGTGTGAGGATAGACCAGCCAAACGTTTGTCAGGTGTGAGGATAGACCAGCCAAACGTTTGTCAGGTGTGAGGATAGACCAGCCAAACGTTTGTCAGGTGTGAGGATAGACCAGCCAAACGTTTGTCAGGTGTGAGGATAGACCAGCCAAACGTTTGTCAGGTGTGAGGATAGACCAGCCAAACGTTTGTCAGGTGTGAGGATAGACCAGCCAAACGTTTGTCAGGTGTGAGGATAGACCAGCCAAACGTTTGTCAGGTGTGAGGATAGACCAGCCAAACGTTTGTCAGGTGTGAGGATAGACCAGCCAAACGTTTGTCAGGTGTGAGGATAGACCAGCCAAACGTTTGTCAGGTGTGAGGATAGACCAGCCAAACGTTTGTCAGGTGTGAGGATAGACCAGCCAAACGTTTGTCAGGTGTGAGGATAGACCAGCCAAACGTTTGTCAGGTGTGAGGATAGACCAGCCAAACGTTTGTCAGGTGTGAGGATAGACCAGCCAAACGTTTGTCAGGTGTGAGGATAGACCAGCCAAACGTTTGTCAGGTGTGAGGATAGACCAGCCAAACGTTTGTCAGGTGTGAGGATAGACCAGCCAAACGTTTGTCAGGTGTGAGGATAGACCAGCCAAACGTTTGTCAGGTGTGAGGATAGACCAGCCAAACGTTTGTCAGGTGTGAGGATAGACCAGCCAAACGTTTGTCAGGTGTGAGGATAGACCAGCCAAACGTTTGTCAGGTGTGAGGATAGACCAGCCAAACGTTTGTCAGGTGTGAGGATAGACCAGCCAAACGTTTGTCAGGTGTGAGGATAGACCAGCCAAACGTTTGTCAGGTGTGAGGATAGACCAGCCAAACGTTTGTCAGGTGTGAGGATAGACCAGCCAAACGTTTGTCAGGTGTGAGGATAGACCAGCCAAACGTTTGTCAGGTGTGAGGATAGACCAGCCAAACGTTTGTCAGGTGTGAGGATAGACCAGCCAAACGTTTGTCAGGTGTGAGGATAGACCAGCCAAACGTTTGTCAGGTGTGAGGATAGACCAGCCAAACGTTTGTCAGGTGTGAGGATAGACCAGCCAAACGTTTGTCAGGTGTGAGGATAGACCAGCCAAACGTTTGTCAGGTGTGAGGATAGACCAGCCAAACGTTTGTCAGGTGTGAGGATAGACCAGCCAAACGTTTGTCAGGTGTGAGGATAGACCAGCCAAACGTTTGTCAGGTGTGAGGATAGACCAGCCAAACGTTTGTCAGGTGTGAGGATAGACCAGCCAAACGTTTGTCAGGTGTGAGGATAGACCAGCCAAACGTTTGTCAGGTGTGAGGATAGACCAGCCAAACGTTTGTCAGGTGTGAGGATAGACCAGCCAAACGTTTGTCAGGTGTGAGGATAGACCAGCCAAACGTTTGTCAGGTGTGAGGATAGACCAGCCAAACGTTTGTCAGGTGTGAGGATAGACCAGCCAAACGTTTGTCAGGTGTGAGGATAGACCAGCCAAACGTTTGTCAGGTGTGAGGATAGACCAGCCAAACGTTTGTCAGGTGTGAGGATAGACCAGCCAAACGTTTGTCAGGTGTGAGGATAGACCAGCCAAACGTTTGTCAGGTGTGAGGATAGACCAGCCAAACGTTTGTCAGGTGTGAGGATAGACCAGCCAAACGTTTGTCAGGTGTGAGGATAGACCAGCCAAACGTTTGTCAGGTGTGAGGATAGACCAGCCAAACGTTTGTCAGGTGTGAGGATAGACCAGCCAAACGTTTGTCAGGTGTGAGGATAGACCAGCCAAACGTTTGTCAGGTGTGAGGATAGACCAGCCAAACGTTTGTCAGGTGTGAGGATAGACCAGCCAAACGTTTGTCAGGTGTGAGGATAGACCAGCCAAACGTTTGTCAGGTGTGAGGATAGACCAGCCAAACGTTTGTCAGGTGTGAGGATAGACCAGCCAAACGTTTGTCAGGTGTGAGGATAGCCCAGCCAAACGTTTGTCAGGTGTGAGGATAGACCAGCCAAACGTTTGTCAGGTGTGAGGATAGACCAGCCAAACGTTTGTAGAGTGAGAGGATAGCCCAGCCAAACGTTTGTCAGGTGTGAGGATAGACCAGCCAAACGTTTGTCAGGTGTGAGGATAGACCAGCCAAACGTTTGTCAGGTGTGAGGATAGACCAGCCAAACGTTTGTCAGGTGTGAGGATAGACCAGCCAAACGTTTGTCAGGTGTGAGGATAGACCAGCCAAACGTTTGTCAGGTGTGAGGATAGACCAGCCAAACGTTTGTCAGGTGTGAGGATAGACCAGCCAAACGTTTGTCAGGTGTGAGGATAGACCAGCCAAACGTTTGTCAGGTGTGAGGATAGACCAGCCAAACGTTTGTCAGGTGTGAGGATAGACCAGCCAAACGTTTGTCAGGTGTGAGGATAGACCAGCCAAACGTTTGTCAGGTGTGAGGATAGACCAGCCAAACGTTTGTCAGGTGTGAGGATAGACCAGCCAAACGTTTGTCAGGTGTGAGGATAGACCAGCCAAACGTTTGTCAGGTGTGAGGATAGACCAGCCAAACGTTTGTCAGGTGTGAGGATAGACCAGCCAAACGTTTGTCAGGTGTGAGGATAGACCAGCCAAACGTTTGTCAGGTGTGAGGATAGACCAGCCAAACGTTTGTCAGGTGTGAGGATAGACCAGCCAAACGTTTGTCAGGTGTGAGGATAGACCAGCCAAACGTTTGTCAGGTGTGAGGATAGACCAGCCAAACGTTTGTCAGGTGTGAGGATAGACCAGCCAAACGTTTGTCAGGTGTGAGGATAGACCAGCCAAACGTTTGTCAGGTGTGAGGATAGACCAGCCAAACGTTTGTCAGGTGTGAGGATAGACCAGCCAAACGTTTGTCAGGTGTGAGGATAGACCAGCCAAACGTTTGTCAGGTGTGAGGATAGACCAGCCAAACGTTTGTCAGGTGTGAGGATAGACCAGCCAAACGTTTGTCAGGTGTGAGGATAGACCAGCCAAACGTTTGTCAGGTGTGAGGATAGACCAGCCAAACGTTTGTCAGGTGTGAGGATAGACCAGCCAAACGTTTGTCAGGTGTGAGGATAGACCAGCCAAACGTTTGTCAGGTGTGAGGATAGACCAGCCAAACGTTTGTCAGGTGTGAGGATAGACCAGCCAAACGTTTGTCAGGTGTATTGTACTGGCAACAATACAGTATTATTATATCTTTTACCAGGAGGGAGCGGGGGGCTGGAAATCCTCCCCTCTCATCATTTTTTTTTTTTAATTTTCCAAAAGAAGGAACAGAGAAGGGGGCCAGGTGAGGATATTCCCTCAGAGGCCCAGTCCTCTGTTCTTAACGCTACCTCGCTAACGCGGGAAATGGCGAATAGTTTGAAAGAAAGAATATATATATATATTATATATATATATATATATATATTATATATATATATATATATATATATATATATATATACACACGTGTGTGTGTGTGTGTGTGTGTGTGTGTGTGTGTGTTTCCTCGCAATTATCCCGCGAAAGTGTAAATGGAATAATTCAGGAGTCAGAAATAATTGCTTTGACTCGGCGATAAAATGTTACGACCCAATCACCTGGGAGAGAGAGAGAGAGAGAGAGAGAGAGAGAGAGAGAGAGAGAGAGAGAGAGAGAGAGAGAGAGAGAGAGAGAGCGGGGAAGTGAGTCAGACTGGAAAAAAAAAAATGGATTAGGAATTCTAATCAAGTCTTGGAAGGTGTAACAGAGAGGCAGTTAACGCGACAACACAGGGAGGTGCCCCCGGAGGGATTATTACGACCTAGAATTGCTCTCGTAATCGCCCTGCTGTGTTGTCAATACAATAGGTTCTCCTTTGACTATGGCAGCAGCCTCCCGCCCTTTGGGTACTACACCTTCGGGCTGTTGATGCTGGCCGCCCCTTTAAAGGGGGTTACATCTTGTGCAATTGGTCACGTCCGCCAACCATTATGGGTAAAGTGGCGCTCGATAGACAGTGTGCAATAGAGCGTTTTCTTCTCCTCCTTCTCTTTTTTTTCTCTCTCTATTTAACAACTGGCAACACGAGGATCTGAGAACTGCCGTTCTTGTTCGTTATGCCGTCCCGGTACGAGGCCAATTTGTCGTTCGATTCTGGTGGTCGTTAGCCGTGGATTGATTGGCTGCCTCCGTCATGACCCAGTCAAATTGGGCGGAATATATATATATATATATATATATATATATATATATATATATATATATATATATATATATCTTTCTTTTTCTTTCATACTATTCGCCATCTCCCGCATAAGCGAGGTAGCGTTAAGAACAGAGGACTGGACCTTTGAGGGAATATCCTCACCTGGCCCCCTTCTCTGTTCCTTCTTTTGGAAAATTAAAAAAAACCGAGAGGGGAGGATTTCCAGCCCCCCCCCCCCCCCCCCCCGCTCCCTCCCCTTTTAGTCGCCTTCTACGACACGCAGGGAATACGTGGGAAGTATTCTTTCTCCCCTATCCCCAGGGATATATATATATATATATATATATATATATATATATATATATATATATATATATATATATATATATATATATATATATATATGCGGACAACAGTCTGTGATGGTTTGATTCTTAGGTTTTGTGGTGGCATTGCGGGATTATAATACTGGTCCCTCTTATCCCTCGGGTCTGGCTGAAGAGGGCGCCTTGGACGAAGCAGACTTAGAAAACGGGGTATGGAGAGAGGCTCGAGGTAATGGGTATCATTGCAATGAGCCAGAGGGAGAGGGGTGGTGGCTTGTGTGTACGTGGGGTGGTGGCTTGCCTCAGGGATGGGGACAGGGCGCGTGGCAGCTTTGGAGAGTCCGTGTACTTGCGTGGAGAGGGAGCGTGTAGGTGTGGAGATGGTGCGTGGTGCGTGGAGATGGCGCGTGGTGGCTTGAAGAAGGCGTTTGGTGGCGTGAAGATGGCAGGTGTTAACGTGAGGATGGTGCGTGGCAGCGTGGAGAGGGCGCGTGGCAACGTGGAGAGGGCGCGTGGCAACGCGGAGAAGGCGCGTGGCGAGTTAGAGCGGGCGCGTGGTGGAGGGGCATGGTGGCGTGGAGGATGCTGGATGGAAGACATGTTAATCTCGCGTCAGTTATCAGTAAGATAAACCATCCTCAGCTTTCTTGTGATCATCTTGTGCTCTCTTGCTGATTGGATGAGCTTCAGTTTTGGCGTTGATTGGATGAGCTTCAGTTTTGGCGCTGATTGGATGAGCTTCAGTTTTGGCGCTGATTGGATGAGCTTCAGTTTTGGCGCTGATTGGATGAGCTTCAGTTTTGGCGCTGATTGGATGAGCTTCAGTTTTGGCGCTGATTGGATGAGCTTCGGTTCTGGCGCTGATTGGATGAGCTTCGGTTCTGGCGCTGATTGGATGAGCTTCGGTTCTGGCGCTGATTGGATGAGCTTCGGTTCTGGCGCTGATTGGATGAGTTTCGGTTCTGGCGCTGATTGGATGGGCTTCGGTTCAGCTCACGCCGCATGAGATCCAGTCCTGTTGCTGATTGGATGGGGCTCTCGAGTTTCACGCCGAGAATGACCAGGACTCGGGGATGGAAACCCTCCCACCCACAGCGGTCGGGGTGGCATCCTAAGAGGATAAAGGAAGGATTGTTTCCCCGGCCGACCGCCCCGCCCCGCCCCGCCCCCCTCCTGGGCCCCACCTGAGCCACAGGGTCACGTGACCGCACGAAGGACAACCGCAGGATGGCAGCCAATGGTCGTCATCCGTCAGGGTCGACCGGCAGCCTCATCGCCAGAGTTAACAAGCAACTCGATCGTTAAGAGTTAACCAGCAACTTAATTTGGCGCAGAAGCTGACGTCATATGTGTGTGTGTGTGTGTGTGTGTGTGTGTGTGTGTGTGTGGAGGGGTTGCAATGTGGCCACCTGAACAACACTACCTTGTTCCCACTATCACACCTTACACCCTCCTCTCCTCCCCCCCCCTCACTCAACCCTCCCCCCCCCACACCATCTCGGGATACCAGACCTCCCCCCCCCACGAGATGGGGGCCGCCCCCCCACAAGCGTAAGACTCCAGCCCCACACAGTACATATGCGCAGTCACACACACACACACACACACACACACACACACACACAGAGGCTTCAGTATACATGACTATGTACACAATGCCCTCTGATGTATAGATAGCTTTACCAGTATGTACATATGCATAAACACAAAGAGAAAAAAAAAAGGCAGTATGCTGAGAGAGAGAGAGAGAGAGAGAGAGAGAGAGAGAGAGAGAGAGAGAGAGAGAGAGAGAGAGAGAAGCGTAGGCGCGAAGCAAGAAGGGACTCACTGTTTCAAAAGCTGGGCTTCAGTCTTGAGGATTTCTCGAGACTTCGAGCATCAGCCAAGGCTTCACGGTAAACAAACCCCCCCCCCGCAGCCTCGCGTGTCTCGCTCCACTTACCACCATAATTGTCAGATTCACACAAAAAAGGGTCACGCCATGTTATTTCAGCTTAGAAAGCACTGATACACTTAGTTGTTTGTGGACGCGCCTTGGTCTCCTCCGGAGCGAGCTGGCGCGGGTATGCTTGTGCAGGTACGGTTCGAACGAAGCCCCGTGAACCACGGCTTCGGGGTTTCAGTGGAGACTTATCGCTGTGGGGGTTCAGAGTAACTTGGCGAACCACAGAGTCTCACTAGCTGGGGTTCGAGTGTGATCGAAGCCCCAGCGAGCCGGTACTACTACTACATTAGGGCATCATTATACGTGCCTTCCAGCTCGGAAGTTAAGTCGTCATTAGGGACGCTTTAATGACCATACGCCACCGGGTCGATTTTTCCCCCTTAATGACCCGATTCAATAAACACCTCCCGAGCACGGATGATTTGGCCCGATCCGAACGGCTGGCTTGACGCGTCTGGGGCTTCGAGACTTGCTTCGGGTAGTCGGTGAATCTCCTTCAACACGGGATTCGCGACACATCACCCGCCCAAAGATGAACGGGTCGAGAGCCAGCCAGATGGGGCGCTAAGGGAGACCCTTTCTTGATCACACGTAGAACATGGGATGACATTAAGAGAGGACAGCGAGGTGGAAAGAAAGAGGGAAGATAAAGACGTGAGGAGGGAGGGTGGGTTGACTGCTTTGTCGACACGAGAATTAAGATTGTCTACCGTCGGTGTTTGGTTTTGGACGAGGGGCCTCTTAGGTTGCAATTCCTGACGTAAATTCTGGAGTTATTCAAACGCCCCAGCATCACGCCCTTCTAATGAAGCTCCCGCAACACCCAGGAAGACGTCCACTTCGTCGTCCACTTATGGCGGGACCGCGGGTTCAGAAATGTTGCCATGTGTGATGTGTATGTGGGCTGAACACATGGCAACGGAGGACTGAGGTCTTAAAGTTTGTCATCCTTGGCATAGCTGGGTCTTGTGAAACGCTGAATTGACGTTTATAATGTGGGACAGATGTATGCTGTCCGAAGCACAGACGAGAAAGTGTCACTCGTACGTTTCTGGGGAGGTGTGGTTTCAGATGCGTGTGTGACTGGCATACGAAAGAGACTGGGTTGGGAAGTCATTTGGTAAATGCCTATGGAGTCGTTACGGTATATGTGTGTGTACAGCTTCGTCAATGTCGTGTTTCTTGGCAAGGGGCTCGTACCGTCACACCCAAGGGTCGCGCACCGTCGGCGTGTTCAAGGCTTCGTACCGTCGTGGCCCCCAAGGAGGCAAGTTTTGCTCAGGCAAGCATCTGGTCTCCTTCCTCCAGCCGCCTGTTGACATCACACGCTGACGTCTAGGAAGATCTCACCTCTGACCTTCTATCACCATCCGTCGCTCGGGAGAGCTCCACAGGAGGTCTTATTTCCTTGGCCACGAGAGGAGCAGGTTCTTTTGCCTTTGTCCTCAAAGGCCTTCAGAGACGAAGCAAAAAAAAAAAAAAATAAATCTAATCCCTCTTTTCACGACCAATATATATATATATATATATATATATATATATATATATATATATATATATATATATATATATATATATATTGACATAGATAGATAGAGTGATAGACAGACAGATAGATAGATAGATAGATAGATTGATAGACAGACAGATGGATAGAGAGAGAGAGAGAGAGAGAGAGAGAGAGAGAGAGAGAGAGAGAGAGAGAGAGAGAGAGAGAGAGAGAGAGAGAGAGAGAGAGAGAGAGAGAGAGAGAGAGGAACTTACCTCCGAGGAGACCTAGAGAGAGAGATAGGGAGATTCATCACTTAACAAAGATGAAGCCTCTCTCTCTCTCTCTCTCTCTCTCTCTCTCTCTCTCTCTCTCTCTCTCTCTCATATATATATATATATAGTCGTCCCCAAGGTGTGTAAGTGACCCCATTACTCATTTGATGATAATCGTCCCATTATGGGAAGGATCTCGTAATCCCGCTTACGGTAAAGGGTAATTTGTAACTTGCGTCATATTAGCGATCCCCCAAAACGTCATTCTGGTCTACGTGAGGAATGGACGAGGCCATAAACGAACACCACAAACCACCTTAACGAAATTCGTACTGAGGGAGAATCGCAGATGTACTGACTTCATCTTGGTGTTATTACCATTTAGAATTGTTGACCAAATGGCGTCCTAGCTACGTTTCTTCGTTGTATATCAACTGGCTTCTTGTGTCTCCCCTGATGATGTGTTTATTACACGAAATTGCACTTGGGAACTTATCGCGTTTCATTTTCCCCGTGTGTGTGTGTGTATATATATATATATATATATATATATATATATATATATATATATATATATATATATATATAAAGCAAATGGATTTGTATGTAGCATTTATGGATCTGGAGAAGGCATATGATAGAGTTGATAGAGATGCTCTGTGGAAGGTATTAAGAATATATGGTGTGGGAGGAAAGTTGTTAGAAGCAGTGAAAAGTTTTTATCGAGGATGTAAGGCATGTGTACGTGTAGGAAGAGAGGAAAGTGATTGGTTCTCAGTGAATGTAGGTTTGCGGCAGGGGTGTGTGATGTCTCCATGGTTGTTTAATTTGTTTATGGATGGGGTTGTTAGGGAGGTAAATGCAAGAGTTTTGGAAAGAGGGGCAAGTATGAAGTCTGTTGGGGATGATAGAGCTTGGGAAGTGAGTCAGTTGTTGTTCGCTGATGATACAGCGCTGGTGGCTGATTCATGTGAGAAACTGCAGAAGCTGGTGACTGAGTTTGGTAAAGTGTGTGGAAGAAGAAAGTTAAGAGTAAATGTGAATAAGAGCAAGGTTATTAGGTACAGTAGGGTTGAGGGTCAAGTCAATTGGGAGGTGAGTTTGAATGGAGAAAAACTGGAGGAAGTGAAGTGTTTTAGATATCTGGGAGTGGATCTGGCAGCGGATGGAACCATGGAAGCGGAAGTGGATCATAGGGTGGGGGAGGGGGCGAAAATTCTGGGGGCCTTGAAGAATGTGTGGAAGTCGAGAACATTATCTCGGAAAGCAAAAATGGGTAAGTTTGAAGGAATAGTGGTTCCAACAATGTTGTATGGTTGCGAGGCGTGGGCTATGGATAGAGTTATGCGCAGGAGGATGGATGTGCTGGAAATGAGATGTTTGAGGACAATGTGTGATGTGAAGTGGTTTGATCGAGTGAGTAACGTAAGGGTAAGAGAGATGTGTGGAAATAAAAAGAGCGTGGTTGAGAGAGCAGAAGAGGGTGTTTTGAAGTGGTTTGGGCACATGGAGAGAATGAGTGAGGAAAGATTGACCAAGAGGATATATGTGTCGGAGGTGGAGGGAACGAGGAGAAGAGGGAGACCAAATTGGAGGTGGAAAGATGGAGTGAAAAAGATTTTGTGTGATCGGGGCCTGAACATGCAGGAGGGTGAAAGGAGGGCAAGGAATAGAGTGAATTGGAGTCATGTGGTATACCGGGGTTGACGTGCTGTCAGTGGATTGAATCAAGGCATGTGAAGCGTCTGGGGTAAACCATGGAAAGCTGTGTAGGTATGTATATTTGCGTGTGTGGACGTATGTATATACATGTGTATTGGGGGGGGGGGTTGGGCCATTTCTTTCGTCTGTTTCCTTGCGCTACCTCGCAAACGCGGGAGACAGCGACAAAGTATAATAAATAAATAAATGAATATATATATATATATATATATATATATATATATATATATATATATATATATATATATATATATATATATAAAGGTCAGGTCAAAGGTCACGCCGCCATACCCTGAGGTCATATCGTCGTGCTCAAGGGGGTCACATTCCTCTCATGTTTACGTCAGCGTCTTCTAGAACATTAGGGGGACGGGGAGGGGAGGGGGGCTGGCTGGCTGGCTGGCTGGCTGGGGTCAGACCCTGCAAGGGTCGTTAGGCGAGATTTTCATTACGATTCTGAAATGTACTGATGACCACGGCGTCGCGTCCGGCGTTCTAATTGGCCGCTGGAGTTGTGGGGCGGGGCGGGGGCGGTGGACATCGATGCTACAGGGTCGAGCAGGAGGGTTTTTAAATGAATTATGGCCCCTTGAAGTCCAGGGTTAAGATAAGATAAGATACGAGGTGGATAACGTCTACGAGAGCACTGGCCGTGTGGATTCATGATTGACTCTCTCTCTCTCTCTCTCTCTCTCTCTCTCTCTCTCTCTCTCTCTCTCTCTCTCTCTCTCTCTCTCTCTCTCTCTCTCTCTCTCAGTCGGCCGTCAAGGACGCGCATCAAGTGGGTGTTGAAGTTCCTACTTGCTTGGTCGTCTCATTCGTGGTATTAATTACGATCCAGTGTCGACTGAGGCCTTAAATCATTTTGTGTGTGTGTGTGTGTGTGTGTGTGTGTGTGTGTGTGTGTGTGTGTGTGTGTGTGTGTGTGTGTGCGTGTGTGTGTGTGTGCGTGTGTGTGTGTGTGTGAGTGTGTTTTTTCTGTGGCTCAAGTTGTTGAGAATATACCACACGTCTCTCTAGTGACGTTACATCATTCGCAGGGATTAGAAATGTTGAATGTTACTACCGTTGTACAAGACTTGAATTATATTGCTGTATGATCCCTTGACACACACACACACACACACACACACACACAAAAGGGTAAATTCTTATCGAAAATGTATATGAACTTAAGCAGTCGATTATTTCGTCCGAGGGGAACAAATAAAACGCAACAACATGTTCAGCACCTGCATGGCTCTCACACATGATGATTTCAGCTCAAAACAAACAAACAAAAATGATTACGAGGTTTGCAGCAGTTATTCTTGTATGTATATGATTTCAATAATGCTTTCGCCCGGAGGGGAAATCCCATTTGAATACTTGGGAAGGCTATTAGAAAAATGTTTAGCCTCGATTTGGCATAATTCAAATGTAGATGATTTTAGGTAATCAGTTTTTCTTTTTTGATAAATTGCGCAACGTCCCTGATTGGTTATCTCTTTCTCTTTATCTTTCATTCTTCACTTTTCGCCTCTGCAATCCCAATTCTTCTGTCCATCATTGTTTCTGCTGAAATTTGAATGATTAATGTCGTCTTGCGCCACATACGTGTGGTGTCAGTCGTCATCCTCAACACCTGGAGAAGATGGTCAACATTTATCGACTGGCGGTCATAATAATCTGTTGGTGACGACCTTGAACGACCCCCCCCCCCTGGCGACGAATTGGCGGCCCTAAAGCCCATACATCAATCAGCCAAACCTGTAGAAATCTCGTCCTTCGTGAACGTGTTGTTTGACTAACAGGTGGGTTCAGCCTCAGAACCTATGGCTCTCTCTCTCTCTCTCTCTCTCTCTCTCTCTCTCTCTCTCTCTCTCTCTCTCTCAGATCCTTCCTCACCCCACAATCAACAACTCCCCCAGCGAACGCCTCCCGAATTCCTCAGGCTTCCCCCGAACCCGTCCCTTGTGGTGGTCACTCAAGAAATGTGTCCATGTCATTACCTTCCAGCCACCTGGACCTGGGAAAGATTGGGGTGGGAGCCTTCTATACTTCCAGCCACCTGGACTTGGGAAAGATAGGGAGGGAGCCTTCTATACTTCCAGCCACCTGGACCTGGGAAAGATGGGGTGGGAACCTTCAAGAGACAAAAGGACTGTGACGCCCTCGGACCTGGCGGATCTTGAACCCCCGTCAAGACATGATCGTCTTTTCAGTTCTTTCGCCACTGGCGCCAAAGGTGTTGTTCTTCACGACAACATCTGCTACATTATAAACGCCTCCCCCAGCCCCCCCTCCAGACGCGTCACGCTTCTCTACCACCTCCCTCCCACCTCACCACCTCTCCTTGTCGTGAAGTAACGTCACACAATCGCGCATGAGTCAGCCAGATCTCTAATCTCTATTCTCATCACTGGAGCTTCCAGCAGTACTCCTCCTCATCATGGACCGCCATGACTCTCGTCTGCCGGAGGAGGGAGGAGGGCGGGCCTTCGACGGCGCTTCTGGGAAAGGGGATAATATTTTTCACCTCGTCCGTACGTGACTTGTGGCCTAACTAAGGTGACGGGAGGTGGTGGCGTGTGTCTCTCCCCCCCCCCCCCCCCCCTCGGTCTGTGAGCGCGCGTGACGTGTGGTCGAGCTGGGGTGACAACATCACACCTTCGGGAGGTCCTTGATCCTCAGGGATCCACCTCCAGTCTGCCTTCTGGGAAGTGTCTTTTGTGAAGACGAGGTCATGAAAGATGCCTCGTTTTTTTTTTTCCTTCTTCATGGCTGTGTTTATACAAGGAGGCAGATGAGTGGAACAAGGCGGACGGACTCTTGACGGTGTTCTACATCTCAGGGGTAGACTGGGGGACTGTAGAGAAAAGGTATGAAGGACAATATGGTCAAAGACTATTGTGGGTGAGGAGACATTGGATACCCCCATCTGTGTCCTCGGCTCAGGCCACTAGGAAAACGAAGAACTCATTGCCTACGTGATGTCAACGGGGCCCACGACGGCTGGACCCATGTAATATAGTGGCACAGATTGGTCTCCTCTACTGGCATCCAGTGTGACGTCTACCTTCTAGAAGGCTGCCGGCCACTACCTACACACACACACACACACACACACACACACACACACACACACACTGATCTTGGAGTTCCGCAAGGTGTACATACACTTTATATCAGAAATAATAACTGAACGAATTGTATTGCATATGAAAGTGTTTTCGTGATTATGATCTTGAGTGGTAGTTGATTTCGCATCACTTCATATCCTTGTTCACACAGATGCTTATTTAAAGATATTTTTTTGAATTGATTGTATGAATTTACAGCATTTACAGTGAAAGCTCACAAACATTACAGTACAGCAAGGCTGTTGCTGGCTGGAATTTGCGTACGCGAGTTCTTTTCTTCCTTGTTTATGAAACTGCGTCTAAGGCCACTTGTTCTCTGTTTACAGTGGGTTGGAGCAGGACGGGCGGGGAGTCCAACCTGTGTACCTGAGTTGCTCGTCGGGCCGTGTGGAGTGGCAGTACCCGCGTGCGGGTCTGAGGGTCATCTTCAAGTCTCCGCACAAGGACCGGGACTTCCACGCCTGCATCAAGGGCGACGCCAAGTTCGAGGGGGCCAGGATCTACCTGGAGGGCCACCGGTCCCTCCTGCCGCTCTTCGCCCTTGACGACGGCCGCCCTCGAGAGCTCTTCCGCTGCTTCACCAGCTACAAGGGCCAGGCGGCCCTGTACGTCGAGGCCGAGCCGGGCGCCGACGACCTCAAGAAACAGGTGGCCGCATTCGACTACGACCTGCAGTCGCTGTCGAAGGGAGCCATCTACGACCCACTGGAAGGTAAGCTTCGTCCGCCTCCACTTGACCCCTACCCACCACCCTGTCGCCCCGACAAGGACGTGTCGCCACGTCATGAGCTTAACATGTGAATGATAACAACTCCCTCCTCCTCCCTCCCAGCTCCCTCAGCGCCCTCCTCCCTTACCCGGGGGGTGGGGAGGGGGAGCCACACGCGTGCCCCTGGGCTGTAAAAGATAACATCCTGTGAACCTAACCCTGTCGTCAGTTGTCTTAGGTTTAATTACGTTATGTGGACCTCACAAGGGAAGGCCCCCCCAGCCGCCACCAGAGGCTGGTCAGGTTGTCTTCGCAACAGACGTTAGTGAGTTTGTGTTCTCGACCACCAAGTGTTGTGTCTGGCCAGCGGAGCGAAGAGCCACGGCGCCTGCCGGAGAAGATGGTTCCCCTTGTCTTTATCTCTTTGTTTTTCTTGATTTAAAAGACAGGCAGGAGTGTGTCGTGAATCATCTCGAGTTGCTATGATGCCTGTACATCATATCAGAAACCATGAATTTGGTCATTAACGTAACTACTCGTCTTGGGGAACGATTATATCGAAGTCTGATCTGATAACATAATAACACAGCTTCGGCTGCTGGTTCGAGGCGTGATGAAGACGACCCACTCGACGTCGACTCCTCCTCCCTCCGTGGACTGCTCTCTCTCTCTCCCTCTCTCTAGCCTGGCGGGGTGCACTTGACACCAGAGCTGGAGACTTATTTGGATTGTGGTCGAGCTGTGAGGGTCCTTGATGCTGGCAGCCACGACCATATACGTGTGTGTCTGTCTGTCTGCCTGTCTCTGTGGATGTTTACATGAGTGAGTGTCCGCGTTGACTCATCTCTTAACAACAGCTGACAAGTGAATCTCCGACGCGTGTTTTGATAGGCCGCTGCTGCCGGGTAAATATGTAGGATACTGTGTATCCTGTAGGCCTTCGAGGGATGGATGGGAGTTCTGGTCATTCCCTAGCCACTACAAGACGAGGTGGACGTGCGTAGGCTCGCATCCCTTCTCCTCCCCCAAGGACAAGGTGGACGTGCGTAGGCCCGAAAACACTCTTCCTCCTCCTCCTCTTCCAGACGAGGACCATCTTGACTCAGGGGCAAGACAAGCACTCCACTGCCGGCGTGACTCACGATCCTCCGCTTATAAACACAAGCAACGAGTTGGTTGTGGTCTTGTTGGCTCGCGGTGGGACCCCTCCTCCGACTGGGGGTCCCGGTCATCGGAGGGTTCCTTGTTAAGATGGGAACCCTCTTACCTGGATCCCCTGTCAGTGGAGGGCCCTCTCCAAGCTGGCGTCCCTGTCACTAGAAGTCCCCATGTAAGCTTGGGTCTTTCTAAGCTGAAGTCTCTGCCAATAGAGGTCCCCATGTAAGCTTGGGTCCGTCCAAGCTGAAGTCTCTGTCACTAGAGGTCCTCCTGTAAGTTTGGGACCCTCCAAGCTGAAGTCTCTGTCACTAGAGGTTCTGAAAGCTTCGGTCCCTCCAAGTGAGGTCTGTCACTAGAGGTTCTCCTGAAAGCTTCGGTCCCTCCAAGCTGAGGTCTGTCACTAGAGGTTCTCCTGAAAGCTTGGAACCCTCAAAACTGGCGTCCCTGTCACTAGAGGTCCCCCTGTAAGCTGGGGTCCTTTCAAGCTGGCGTCCCTGTCACTGGAGGTCCCCCTATAAGCTTGGGGCCCTCCAAGCTGGTGTCCCTGTCACTAGAGGTCCCCATGAAAGCTTGGGCCCCTCCAAGCTGGCGTCCATGTCACTGGAGGTCCCCCCCCCCCCTGTAAGCTGGGGCCCCTTCAAGCTGGCGTCCCTGTCACTAGAAACCCCCCATGTAAGCTGGGGCCCCTCCAAGCTGGCGTCCCTGTCACTAGAAAATCCCCCCCATGTAAGCTGGGGGTCGGCCGTACGCAGCAGGTCCCTCCGTCAGCGATGGGGCTCCTTCGGCCGTCCTCCTCCATCTCCTCCTCCTTTGTTGTCGTTGTGCTGGGGCTTCTCTCAACAGAGCCGGGTCCTCGGCCGCAGCTGTTCCCTCTCCTCCTCGGGCTTGCTCAGCTGCGCCCTGCCTCCTCCTTTGCACACTCTCTGGTTATTTGTGTTGGGATCCGGCTTCTAGCCAAGGCCCCGGACCAACCGGGAGCTGCTACCATCCTGTCGCAGCTACTCACATCATCGCCCCCTCCCCGCAAAACATCTCCCCCTCGCCCCCCCGCAAAACATCTCCCCCTCGCCCCCCGCAAAACACAGGGGGAGGAGGGTCGTTTAAGCAGGTAATTCTAATCATTATTAATAATGATGACCTGTTGTATCACGAACATACGTACATTCCACAACCTTCCAGAGATTAATGACAACACTTCCTATTACTGGGACGACTGTTTCAGGCGAGCCATCCACCCTTTTTTCCCCCCGTGCCAATCAGCCAATGACGGCCGGCGTCGTCGGGAGCTGTTCCAACGACTCGTCAGACGTCCAGGAGGAGGGGGGAGGCAAACGGCCTTCGCGAAGGACGAGCGATGGGCCTCGCTATGTTTAGCGAGGTTCCGCATTCGCCAGTCCGCCCTACCGCTCAGCTGGCTCCTAGGACGAACCACACAGACCAAAAAGGACGGGAAAAATAAAAATGTTTTTGCGGGGGGAAGAAAAAGAAGTATTTTTGAAGCTATCATTAGGGCCCTTCCTTGAGTGCAGTCGTGTGTACGACCTATGTGCATGACGGTGGGGGTGACCTACGACCCCCCGCCCTCCTCCCCTAAGGGTCATGTCAAAGGCCAGGTCACCGTGAGCCCGAGTCTGTGTCTGTCCAGCTTTACGTGAGTGAGGTCATCCGGGAGATGCCAGGTCGAGAGGTCAGGTTGAGAGAGAGAGGGGGGGAGGGTCACGCAGACCCTTGTGCCAACAACCTTTCCTCTCAGTAATTACAAGGTCACTTGACCCCATTCCATATTTCCTCCGGTTCTGTACACAACATAACCTCTTGTCTCTCTCTCTCTCTCTCTCTCTCTCTCTCTCTCTCTCTCTCTCTCTCTCTCTCTCTCTCTCTCTCTCTCTCTCTCTCCCTCCCTGTAACTCGTCCTGTGATGTGGTAATACACGAAAGCGCTCGCTCAGGATTCTTATTTTTTTTTTTTTCATTGTCATGCCTTTACTCTTGACCTCACATCTCCCTTCCACGCAGCATCACCATCATGCAGGTCACCCCATCACCATCATCACCATCATGCAGGTCACCCCATCACTATCATCACCATCATGCAGGTCACCATCACCACCACCATGCACCAACATGTGCTGTACAGCAGCATCGATCGTGGGATCCGCCCTTAGTGTCACACACACACACACACACACACACACACACACACACACACACATACACGACACACACACACACACACACACACACACACACAGTCTTACTATGTCTCCAGCATTCTTCTCCTTCCTCTTCCTCCTCCTTCCTCCCCTTTCTCCTCCTTCCTCTTCCTTCTCCTCCTTTCTCTTCCTCCTCCTCCTTCCTCCTCCTCCTCCTCCTTCCTTCTCCTCCTTCCTCTTCCTCCTCCTTCCTCTTCCTTCTCCTCCTTCCTCTTCCTCCTTCCTCTTCCTCCTCCCTCTTCTTCCTCCATCATCAAGGAGCGCCTCCTCCTCTTCCATCTTCCGCCTCTCTTCCACATGATTCATCCTCGTTTGGCTCATTAAAAGGAGGGGGGGGGGGTAGGGGGTGGCGTGGTGTTTTACTCTCTCTCTCTCTCTCTCTCTCTCTCTCTCTCTCTCTCTCTCTCTCTCTCTCTCTCTCTCCTGCAGGCCGGACGTCTGCTGAACGCTTCAACATCACCCCCGCCCGTGCCTGCTGTGCCACGCTGCTAACCCCCCCCCCCCCCATCACTCCCCCCCCCCCAACCCAGCTTCGAACACCACCGCCCTCACACCACCCCATCACCCCCCCCACACAACCCACGTCCTCTCATCCTTAACAACCCATGTATAACCCCTCCTGAAAACCCCCACCCCCCCCTCACCCACCCAACCCCCAACACACACACTACTTATATAGATTCGCCCCCCACCTCCTACCCCCTCCTTCCCCAGACATCACCCACGACCAGTGCACACACCCACACCCACACCCCCGGCCCGCTGCCCCACACACCCTCACCCCCACACTTCCCGGGGAGGGGGAGGGGGAGGAGCCATGTCCCACCACATGGACACCACATCGTCGTTTTAGTCTTCTTAATATTATTTTTCCCCCGGGCGGATGATGAAAATAATTTGGATTTATTACGGTTAGCGAGGCGGGGCAGCGGGCGGGCGGGCGGCCTTTACCCCCCCCCCCCCCCACACACACACACACACACACCATACCCCTACCGAAGTCGACAGACCTTTGGTCCTCGTTTCCAGTTTATCTCAATTTTT
>NC_092257.1:5611069-5693569 GCF_036320965.1 Panulirus ornatus
ATAGGGGAGAAAGAATACTTCCCACGTATTCCCTGCGTGTCACAGGAGTCGACTAAAAGGGGAGGGAGCGGGGGGCTGGAAATCCTCCCCTCTCGTTTTTAATTTTCCAAAAGAAGGCTCAGTCCTCTGTTCTTAACGCTACCTCGCTAACGCGAGTAATGGCCGATAGTATATATATATATATATATATATATATATATATATATATATATATATATTTATACTAATCGCCATTTCCCGCATTAGCGAGGTAGCGTTAAGAACAGAGGATGAGGACTGGGCCTTTGAGGGAATATCCTCACCTGGCACCTTTCTCTGTTTCTTCTTTTGGAAAAAAAAAAATGAGGGGAGGATTTCCAGCCTCCCGCTCCCTTCCCTTTTAGTCGCCTTCTACGACACGCAGGGAATACGTGGGAAGTATTCTTTCTCCCCTATCCCCAGGGATACTCAACGTATATATATATATATATATATATATATATATATATATATATATATATATATATATATATATATATATATATATACACATGTACATAATGCATACTGTCTGCCTTTATTCATTCCCATATACATACATATATATATATATATATAAACTTCTAAGTTCATACCTAACATTTGTTATAAGGAATTTATAGGTATATACCTATGACCTTCAAAAGATAAAGGCAGTCGACACAATTTGCAAGAGTCTCAAAGTATGAAATATGTTACCTTTTTTAAAATGACCTTGAAACCAAGGCGTGAAACATTGCATAAATATCTGTTTAGAGGCAGTGCTTAGCTCACATAAGCATCTGTCAGGAGACATTAACGAGTTAATTAGCCCTAAGCATATATATATATATATATATATATATATATATATATATATATATATATATATATATATATATATATATGACGTGCTGTCAATGGATTGAACCAGGGCATGTGAAGCGTGTGGGGTAAACCATGAAAAGTGAGCTGTGGTTTCGGTGCATTATACATGACAGCTAGAGACTGAGTGTGAACGAATGTGGCCTTTGTTGTCTTTTCCTAGCGCTACCTCGCACACATGAGGGGGGGGGGAGGGGGTTGTCATTTCATGTGGCAGGGTGGCGACGGGAATGAATATATGAAGTGCTAATCCTAGCTTAATGATTTCTAACGCTTGGTGGGCGAAAACACTATTTATACATCCATGTATGTGATTTTGATGTTACAATTTTCCGCTCTTTATATCATGATATTTATAGCGACTTAAGTTTTCAGCAGGAGCCGCTAATGTTACCAGTAACAAAATCATTTCTCTGATCATTAAGACTTTTTTTTCCCCTTTTGGTTATCGTTAGAGTAGCTGCTAACTGCTTTATGAAGACAGAAGGAAGGCTGTAAAGTCTGCGTCAGTCAGAATGTTGAGTAAAAGAACTTATCAGTTGAAAGGAGTCCATATTTCCCAGCTACTGGAAGTAGAGCAACCTTTTGCTGCTGGAGTTTCTGTGAAAGACGCACTGAGTTAAATTAGAATTCTTGATATGAGAGAGATCCTGGGGGTAATTATGAATAAATAAATATTGATGCTGGTGAGGAAAAGTGTTTATGTAATTAGAATTATTAATAAGCCCTGTATTTACGTTCTTACCATAACAAAACCCTCCTCGTTGAAGCAGAGAACTTAATTATATTACAGAAGACCAATTTTTTTCTTTAATTCCGGATAAAATTATTAAAATCATAATTGTCTTCCCCGATACATATGACTTAACGTTTTCTTTTTGCAACCTTTCTTCCCTGCGAGCGGACTTCGATCAATAAAACCTTAATTAACTTTAGAAAACAAAAAAGAATATGTAGACGAGACGAGAGTGTTGTGGGACGCTCCCACTCGGACACACACACACGGGGGTCACGGTGCCTCCCGAAGCAAAGTGTGTGTGTGTGTGTGTGTGTGTGTGGGGTAGGTGGCGGGGGTCGTGTGGCCGGGGTTGTAAAGGCAGACGACTCCTGATGTACTTCGCAGATCAAGTGGCAGATTCCGCGCCGCGTCCCTTCCACCTGGACCTTATACCCTCCCGGCGCAAGGCTCCAATTAGCCACCCACGCGCCGCCCACTCCTTTACAGCCACGGACGGTGGGTTGAGGGAGACGTAACCCCACTCTCGCTCTGGGACCCTTATGCTCACCCGCGGTTAAGGTCGAGATGGGTTCGTGATCCTCGTTGATTCTAAAACGCAATTTATTGCTAGATTTCGCCCTGTGTCCGAGGCATAAGGGTTAATTTGGTGTGTGTGTGTGTGTGTGTGTGTGTGTGTGTGTGTGTGTGTGTGTGTGTGTGTGTGTGACCAGAGGGCGTAAACCGCAAGTGTCGTGTTCTACCCTTTATGTACGTCGTTCTGAAGGGCGACATTTAACCCCCCCAACCCCAGGTCAGTTGACTCATCTCGGGCCACAGAGACAGTAGGCCCGCGTCTCGAGGTGTTGTCGCATCGGGTGTGGATGTTTTGAGGCCATGTGAAATACAGGAGTGAAATTACACATTTTTTTTTCTCTCTCTTTCTTTAATGGAGGTTTTGTATTTCACAGACTCCGAGACTTTGAGGCCGGGAGGCGCAGCTATATATATTTACTCGTCCGGAAGCACTTATTACCGTTGGAACACTTCCTCAATATATATATATATATATATATATATATATATATATATATATATATATATATATATATATATATATATATATATATATATATATATATATATGTTCCTATGTCCATGAGGGAATGAAACACGATAAATTCCCAAGTGCACTTTCGTGTAATAATCACATCATAATTTATGAAAGATTCTCCATCATTTCATATGGTCTCAGAGTGATATTCGGTTAGTTTGACCATCAAACAACGATGATAAATTCAACCGACACAGTAAATTAAGTATATGGCACGTATTGTACTGAGGAACCTGCATTCATGTGGTTATTAGGGAGGGCGAAGGCTTGACCTCTGGTAAGACGAGGTCATCACAGTACACGAACCACAGTTTTACGACCACAGTCTCATTTTGATATGATAATGAAAACCATCGTCATAAAAATGATATCAGATCGACTTTCGGCATTAACTCTCCCATTTATCCCTATGAACAAAAAGACAAAAAATGATAACTTTTGTATTCGACGGTGCATTCGTGGAGTATCTCTTTTCCATTAAATGTACTTACATAATATATTCATGAGAATAAGTGGTAAAGTAGTTCTGCTGTGTGGAAGGGCGAACAGTGTCTGTGTGTGTGTGTGTGTGTGTGTGTGTGTGTGTGTGTGTGTGTGTGTAAGGGGCTGGACATTCTTGCTCTAGGTCTCCATTAGTACCTGGTTGACGGGAAAATAAACAAGCGAGGCTGGGGAGTGTTTAACCCCCACGCCACCCACACTTCCAAACCCCTCCCAACAACACGAGTGTCTTCATTATAAATGAAATACCTAAACTATATATATATATATATATATATATATATATATATATATATATATATATATATATATATATATATATTCTTTTCTTTTTCTTTCTTTCAAACTATTCCCCATTTCCCGCATTAGCGAGGTAGCGTTAAGAACAGAGGACTGGGCCTTTGAGGGAATACCCTCACCTGGCCCAATTCTCTGTTCCTTCTTTTGGAAAATTAAAAAAAACCGAGAGGGGAGGATTTCCAGCCCCCCGCTCCCTCCCCTTTTAGTCGCCTTCTACGACACGCAGGGAATACGTGGGAAGTACTCTTAATCCCCTATCCCCAGGGATAATATATATATATATATATATATATATATATATATATATATATATATATATATATATATATATATATATATATATATTTATTTATTATCAGACAAAGTCTTTATTAGAGTTTAATAATGCAGAGTCTATTAATTTTGTACTTAATCATAGTTAAACGATGAATTACCAGAAAGTCAGAATTCGCTATATATTTTGACAACAATTTTAGTACGTACGTGGCATTGAGAAAAAATTCTTTAATTATACAAAAAAGTTGGGACATCGCTGCGCCATTACCGTTATAATATGAATCAACCAAGAAGTCCACAGAGAAGAAAGGACACACTTAATTTTACATCATGGTGGGTACCTGGTATGTACCAAGAATTCCGCTCTCGTGGAAAAATAAATCGGTTTACCATTGTGTTGAATATGGGTAATCGAGCGTTTACACTTGTCTCCTGTCCATCGTTAGCGGGGTATATATGTGTCTTGTGGGCTGAAGGGAAGGGAAAGGAAGGGAAGGGAAGGGAAGGGAAGGGAAGGGAAGGGAAGGGAAGGGAGATGTGCAGGGGCTAGGGAGGAGGACGGAACACACCCACTGGCTTGGAGGGAGAAGCCACACTCTCACCCACACACTTCTTTGGTCTTGTGCTCTTCCTCGAGTGTACCTCTTGTGGGTATTTGAGGTTTACGGGCGCTTTACGGACGCTCTCTCTCTCTCTCTCTCTCTCTCTCTCTCTCTCTCTCTCTCTCTCTCTCTCTCTCTCTCTCTCTCGTCCCTTTGTGCTTAAAAGCGACGGTTCTTGTTGTTGTTGTTGTTGTTTGTTGGGTCTTACGGCCATCGACCTAAGAGGAAGGTCATTATTAGGCCTGCAACCCTATTCAATGTATGACTGAGGCCAACATTCCTAAATACCTATTTAAAAAAAAAGAAAAAAAAAGGTATATTTGTAATTTTGATATAATAGTAATAAAGATAAATAATAATAAAATAAGTAATGGAAATAAAAGCAAAAGCGACGGTGTCTTTACGCGCTACGAAGTTTACACATTTTTCTTCACTGTTTCCCTTTACATAATACTCTTAAATAATGAATAGATGTAATTAGAATCAAATTGTATTGTCCCACGTCTTCTGTTCACAGAGTATGTTATACCCCATATTGTTCGTAATATTGTCCCCACGTCTTCTGTTCACAGAGTATGTTATCCCCCATATTGTCCCCACGTCTTCTGTTCACAGAGTATGTTATCCCCCATATTGTTCCCACGTCTTCTGTTCACAGAGTATGTTATACCACCATATTGTTCGTAATATTCCTTACATTAACATTGCGTTTTCCTTTTCGTTCCCCCACCTGGACCCCCCGAGCTTTTCAAAAAAAACTTTCCAAAGAAGTAATGTCTTTTAATGGCGGGTGAGCTCACGGGCGACGACGCTACGGTATGTTGACTTGGCTGGCCCAGCCTGCCTGCCCGGTACCGCTATCACACACACACACACACACACATACACACACACACACACACACAGAACATACACACACTGACACTCGACTTTTTCCTTCGAATTTTTCGCCCTCAGTGCCTAGCGGAACTCTTCCATCCATGACTCTCCCACACCCAAGTTCTCCCTCGGCTTCACTGATCATTTC
Source organism: Panulirus ornatus (assembly GCF_036320965.1). Taxonomy (NCBI): domain Eukaryota; kingdom Metazoa; phylum Arthropoda; class Malacostraca; order Decapoda; family Palinuridae; genus Panulirus; species Panulirus ornatus. The sequence continues at coordinate 5,616,487 of NC_092257.1, forward strand.
CCATTCCGGATAGATAGATAGATAGAAAGATAGATAGACAGAGACAGAGGAGAAAGATAGACAGAGACAGAGGAGTATGAGTACATATGTACGTAGATGTGGATTTGTATAATTGTTACATATATGCATGCAGATATGTATGAGTATGAATATATAATTGGATATGTGCGCAGATGTGCATGTGTATATTAGATACGCATATATATGCAGATATGTATGTTATATGTATATAACATTGACCTCCAACACAAATCTTTCCTTGTGTCCAATTCTTTTTTCTTACGAACATTCTTAAATCGAACGGCTTAGGAAAAAAAAGTCAGCTGAATGGACTTCATTTAAAACAAATTGACGTATTTTAAAGAGTAATTCTCTTACGTCAGATTAACGTGGGGAGGTTGGGGGTTGGTAGTGGGGGGTGGGGGTGCGTGGTAGAAGTGGGGAAGGGGTGGTTTAAGGCCCTCGTAGACCCACCACGTTGTGGTAGAAGGGGGGAAGGGATGAGTTTAAGGCCCTCGAAGAACCACCACGTTGTGGTAGAAGTGGGGAAGGGGTGGTTTAAGGCCCTCGTAGAACCACCACGTTCTGGTAGAAGAGGGGAAGGGGTGGTTTAAGGCCCTCGTAGAACCACCACGTTGGGGTAGAAGGGGGGAAGGGATGGTTTAAGGCCCTCGAAGAACCACCACGTTGTGGTAGAAGTGGGGAAGGGGTGGTTTAAGGCCCTCGTAGAACCACCACGTTCTGGTAGAAGTGGGGAAGGGATGGTTTAAGGCCCTCGTAGAACCACCAAGTTCTGGTAGAAGTGGGGAAGGGATGGGTTTAAGGCCCTCGTAGAACCATCACGTTCTTTACGAGGTTTGGATCGTGTGTGTAGATGATAGCGGTGGTGGCTTCGACACCACCCAGTGTTTACAAGCCTTTTAACAACACTCTCACAACACTTCTTTGTGGTGGCTTTTACGGGGAAGTTTATGTGGAAAACACACACACACACACACACACACACACACTTGAGAAGCGTGTCAAGTGCCCGACACTCGTAAATTTGTAAACGAAACATAAATCTTTTTCAAACTAGCATATGACTGTATTTACACGCACATGCTCGTATGTATAGATGTATATATGTATTTCAAAGCCTGATAAAAAAAAAAGCAAACTTTTGTTTTAGTGAATGATAAAAAAAAAAAAACGAAGCTTTTGTTTTCGTGAATGATAAAAAACGAAGCTTTTGTTTTCGTGAATGATAAAAAACGAAGCTTTTGTTTTCGTGAATGATAAAAAAAAAAACGAAGCTTTTGTTTTAGTGAATGATAAAAAAACGAAGCTTTTGTTTTACTGATTAAAAACGGAGCTTCAGTTTTACTGAATGAAAAAAAAAGACGAAGCTTTTGTTTTACGGAATGATAAAAAAAACGGAGCTTTTGTGTTACTGAATGATAAAAAAAACGGAGCTTTTGTGTTACTGAATGATAAAAAAAACGGAGCTTTTGTTTTACGGAATGATAAAAAAAACGGAGCTTTTGTTTTACTGAATGAAGAAAAGGACGGTAGCTTATGTGTTACTGAGGACCTTCAAATACAAATGTAAATTGTGGAAGGAAAACTTTGTGGAGTGGTCTGTCTGTCGTTGAGTTCAAAGCCTCCACGCCAATTAGAGGGGGATAATCAGCGAAAAGGTCGGGGGGTTCGGAGCGTCGTGGGCTCACAAGGCTTCAGATACAAACTGGAATCAGTTGACCATTGCAAATCTAATTCGCGGCGCTCGCTTAAACCCCCCCTTTGAGTATGACATCTCTGCCCCTCGAATACGATGAACTTAGTCGTCGTATTGAAGAGGGTTAAGGTGTTGTACTCTGGGGGGGGAGGTTCCAGGCGTCGTACTCCGGGGGGTTTCAGTCTTCGTACTCTGGAGGTTTTAAGGCGTCGTACTCTGGGGTTCTCAGGCGTCTTACTCTGGGGTGGTTCAGGCGTCGTACTCCGGGGGTGGTTCAGGCGTCGTACTCTGGGGGTGGTTCAGGCGTCGTACTCTGGGGGTGGTTCAGGCGTCGTACTCTGGGGGTGGTTCAGGCGTCGTACTCCGTGGGTGGTTCAGGCGTCGTACTCCGGGGGTGGTTCAGGCGTCGTACTCCGGGGGTGGTTCAGGCGTCGTACTCCGGGGGTGGTTCAGGCGTCGTACTCCGGGGGTTTTCAGGCGTCGTACTCTGGGGGTGGTTCAGGCGTCGTACTCCGGGGGTGGTTCAAGCGTCGTACTCCGGGGGTGCCCAGGCGTCGTACTCATCTTCCCGAACGGGTTAAGAAATGTCTTAAAATCTTACAACATGAACCGAGAATCAACTCGGGAAATCCTCACCCACCACCGCCACGACCCCCAGATTGAGTGGTCAACCCCCCGTCAATCCTCACCCACCACCACCACGACCCCCAGATTGAGTGGTCACCCCCCCGTCAATCCTCACCCACCACCGCCACGACCCCCAGATTGAGTGGTCAACCCCCCGTCAATCCTCACCCACCACGGCCACGACCCCCAGATTGAGTGGTCAACCCCCCGTCAATCCTCACCCACCACGGCCACGACCCCCAGATTGAGTGGTCACCCCCCCCCCGTCAATCCTCACCCACCACCGCCACGACCCCCAGATTGAGTGGTCAACCCCCCCGTCAATCCTCACCCACCACCGCCACGACCCCCAGATTGAGTGGTCACCCCCCCGTCAATCCTCACCCACCACCGCCACGACCCCCAGATTGAGTGGTCAACCCCCCGTCAATCCTCACCCACCACGGCCACGACCCCCAGATTGAGTGGTCACCCCCCCCCGTCAATCCTCACCCACCACCGCCACGACCCCCAGATTGAGTGGTCAACCCCCCCCCCGTCAATCCTCACCCACCACCGCCACGACCCCCAGATTGAGTGGTCACCCCCCCCGTCAATCCTCACCCACCACCGCCACGACCCCCAGATTGAGTGGTCAACCCCCCCGTCAATCCTCACCCACCACGGCCACGACCCCCAGATTGAGTGGTCAACCCCCCCGTCAATCCTCACCCACCACCGCCACGACCCCCAGATTGAGTGGTCACCCCCCCCCGTCAATCCTCACCCACCACCGGCCACGACCCCCAGATTGAGTGGTCAACCCCCCCGTCAATCCTCACCCACCACCGCCACGACCCCCAGATTGAGTGGTCAACCCCCCGTCAATCCTCACCCACCACGGCCACGACCCCCAGATTGAGTGGTCAACCCCCCGTCAAGCCTCACCCACCACCGCCACGACCCCCAGATTGAGTGGTCAAAACCCCCCCCTCAAACCTACCCAAACCCCGGCCCCGACCCCCAATTGATTTGGGCACCCCCCTCAACCTCACCCCCCACCGCCACGACCCCAGATTGGGTGGTCAACCCCCCCCTCAATCCCACCCCCCCCCGCCGCCCCCGGTTGGTGGTCATTTTATATATATATATATATATTTATAATATATATATTTTTTTTCGCTTCTCCCGCGTTGCGAGGTAGCGCAAGGAAACAGACGAAAGAAATGGCCCAACCCACCCCCATACACATGTATATACATACACGTCCACACACGCAAATATACATACCTACACAGCTTTCCATGGTTTACCCCAGACGCTTCACATGCCTGATTCAATCCACTGACAGCACGTCCAACCCGGTAAAACCACATCGATCCAATTCACTCTATTCCTTGCCCTCCTTTCACCATCCTGCATGTTCAGGCCCCGATCACACAAAATCTTTTTCACTCCATCTTTCCACCTCCAATTTGGTCTCCCACTTCTCCTCGTTCCCTCCACCTCCGACACATATAACCTCTTGGTCAATCTTTCCTCACTCATTCTCTCCATGTGCCCAAACCATTTCAAAACACCCTCTTCTGCTCTCTCAACCACGCTCTTTTTATTTCCACACATCTCTCTTACCCTTACGTTACTTACTCGATCAAACCACCTCACACCACACATTGTCCTCAAACATCTCATTTCCAGCACATCCACCCTCCTGCGCACAACTCTATCCATAGCCCACGCCTCGCAACCATACAAAATTGTTGGAACCACTATTCCTTCAAACATACCCATTTTTGCTTTCCGAGATAATGTTCTCGACTTCCACACATTCTTCAAGGCTCCCAGGATTTTCGCCCCCTCCCCCACCCTATGATCCACTTCCGCTTCCATGGTTCCATCCGCTGCCAGATCCACTCCCAGATATCTAAAACACTTTACTTCCTCTAGTTTTTCTCCATTCAAACTTACCTCCCAATTGACTTGACCCTCAACCCTACTGTACCTTGCTCTTATTCAACACCTTGCTCTTATTCACATTTACTCTTAACTTTCTTCTTTCACACACTTTACCAAACTCAGTCACCAGCTTCTGCAGTTTCTCACATGAATCAGCCACCAGCGCTGTATCATCAGCGAACAACAACTGACTCACTTCCCAAGCTCTCTCATCCACAACAGACTTCATACTTGCCCCTCTTCCCAAAACTCTTGCATTTACCTCCCTAACAACCCCATCCATAAACAAATTAAACAATATATACGTATATTAACATAAATGTTATTCCCTTAGAATTCTCAGGCATTCCATTTTCCTTGGATTTTCGTCATCCGGGGGTTGGGGTGGGTTAATGGATGCCCATCGATTGGTCAGTGTCTCTGATGACGTCAGCGTCGTAAGGGAACTCACTGCGTTGTACATAACGTAAGCATTCTGGATGTCCCAACGCCTCGGCGAGGTAGCGCCACCCCTGACACGCCACTGACGAACCCGACCCACGGAGAAAATACCCTCACTCAACACCTTCCTTGGATCCTTCTTTCGTGAAGTGATGATAAAGGAGGGAAGGATTTCCAGAACCCCCCCCCCCCCTTTCCCGCTCCATTTAGTCGCCTTCTACGACACGCCGCAGGAGACTCCCGTATATATATATATATATATATATATATATATATATATATATATATATATATATATTGGAAAGGATCACAATTTTGCGCGTGATCAAGATATTCCTATGAGTCCACGGGGAAAATGAGAGGATCACAATTTGTCTTGGACAATCGCATGTTTACCAAATGGCGTCCTAGCTTCGTCTCTTCGATGTATATCAGCTGACTTATATTTCTTTCTTGTGTCTCCCCTGATGATGTGATTATTACACGAAAGTGCACTTGGGAACTTATCGTGTTTCATTTTCCCCGTGGATTCCCAGGAATATATATATATATATATATATATATATATATATATATATATATATATATATATATATATATATATATATATATATATATATATATATATATATAAACGTTCGTGTGAGAATGGCTTACCTTGGGCGATTAATTTCATATGGTATGTGCCTAAGCCACCGTCAGTAGGCTATACCCAGACGACCAAATGACCATTAGGAAGCGGGCAGGCCACAACGCCCCCTCCCCCACCATCCCTCTACATTCCTCCAAAGACATTCCTCTACGATGGGCCACCAGTTCCCATTGTCTCCGTGGCTGTGTGGTGCCCAACAGGTGGGTAACAGCGTCCGAGACGATGGTAGGCGGCGCAATTTGCATATCACTGTCCAAAACCTCCTCCTTCCCCCGTGTGCTGAACATGGGAGGGACACATGAAGGTGAATTTCAACATGTCATTTGCTAAGAAAAAGATATTTATCAATTTAGCCATCTGACGAGCTTGGGATATGAGATTGACTAGGATGATAGCTTCTTCACCCAGTATGGGATGTCTACCAATGTTAGGGCCTGAACATGCAGGAGGGTGTGTGGCGTGCACGGGATAAAAGTGAACTGGAGTGATGTGGTATATACAGGGGCCGACGCGCTGTCATTGGACTGACCCAGGGCATGTGAAATGGCCCGGGGGGAAACCATGGAAAGGTCTGTAGGGCCTGTTTTTGGGTCGCGGGCTGTGGTTTCAGTGCATTATACACATGACAGCATGAGAGTGAATGTGAGCAAATGAGGCCATTCATTTGTCTGCTTCTGACGCTACCTGGCTAAAGCAAGAAACAACGAACATACATGAAAAGTTATTATTATTATTATCATTTATTCTTATACTTGATCGCCGTTTCCCGCGTCAGCGAGGTAGCGTCAGGAAACAGACGAAGAATGGCCCATCCACTCAAATACACACACACACACACACACACACACACACACACACAGATACATAGATAGATAAAGGCCCATACACGCACATATACATATCTACATACACATACACAGACATATACATACATACATACATATACTTGCTTGCCTTCATCTATTCCTGGCGCCACCCCGCCTCACAGGAATTTTTCCTTTGTTTTTCATTGCTCACTATCGAGACAGAGAGGGGGGGAGGGGGGGTTAGTGAGGACCTTGACAGCTCCGTCGCACGTCAGTTCAAGAACTGACAAGTCATGCACGTCCGGGCGATTCACTGGCCCACCGTCTGATCTCTTCCCGCGTCATGAACACTGTGTCGTCTGGCGGGTGGGGGGGGGGGGGGGACGATTATCTAACGTTAGGGGTCTCTCTCTCTCTCTCTCTCTCTCTCTCTCTCTCTCTCTCTCTCTCTCTCTCTCTCTGCGTGTTTCGAAAGTTATGATCCGAACCGTTCGGATTCCTCTGTAAGTGAATCTCAGGACTTCTAGGCTATGGAGGGATATGAACCACAACTCTCGAAACGGGACTGAAGCCCCTCGACCCCTCCCTCCTTTCGTCCCCAGGTTACTGTATAGCCACGACTTAGCAAACCACTTCAACCCTCAACTTGGCTGACGAACGAAGCCAGTGACACCGCTTCACTCCCTCTTGCTTCACTTGCCTGCCGCTTCTCTCCCGCTTGCCTCACCTGCCTGCCTCCCGCTTCTGTCCCCCCCCCCCCCCCAACTAACAATAGGCCGGGTCCCCAGCAAATGTCAAGGGAGACAATGAACGATCATGTAACCTGGGGAGGTGGGGGAGGAAGGGATGTAATCCCATGGGAATCTTGGGACATTTAAATGGAGAGAGAGAGAGAGAGAGAGAGAGAGAGAGAGAGAGAGAGAGAGAGAGAGAGAGAGAGAGAGAGAGAGAGAATATTTCATATAAGTGTGGCACAAGCTGCGGCATCACCTTGCGGTACAAGCTGCGGCAGCCATCAACTGCGGCATCCACCACCGGTGGCATGGGCTGCGGCGCAGCCTCCTTCACCCGTGGCTACAGGCTGCGGCGTGGCATGCGGCCTTCATGCGGCGTGTGAGGGGGCCCGCGGGAATGGGGATTAAAGTCAGGGATTTTGGGAGGGATTACACTGAGGCGGGACTGAATGTCCCAAGATGGCGGACCAAGGCTCTCTCTCTCTCTCTCTCTCTCTCTCTCTCTCTCTCTCTCTCTCTCTCTCTCTCTCTCTCTCTCTCTCTCTCCACACCTTGGGAGCCGGCCAGCCTGGTGGAGGTGAGTGTTGGAGATTGTGGTAGTGGTGGTGGTGGTGGTGGCGGGTTAGTGTTGGAGATTCTGGTGGAGCATCACTCATTTTCTATGGTGGTTGGCGGAGTGTGTGTGTGTGTGTGTGTGTGTGTGTGATCACAGGGGGTTGTGTTCCTAGGGTTGTCTCTTGCTCGATGTATATATATATATATATTTGTCAGAAAACGGGAGTCGGGGTGGCGGCTCAGATTATCACGGTAGATGGCGGGGTGAACGGATGAACAACACCGGAATCGAATGGCAAAACAGAAGATAGATGTTAGTGTTAACGTGTGCGTTAATCTAGTCTACCTCTGATGATGTGGATTATGGTAATTAACAACGGTACAGTCCCTGAGCACGACGGTACATGCCTTCCCCCATGATGGTGTAGTCCTTGAACACGACGGTACAGCCTTCTGAACACGACGGTACATTCCTTCCCCATGATGGTGTAGTCTCTGAACACGACGGTACAGCCTTCTGAACACGACGGTGCTGTCCTTGAACACGACGGTACACCCTTCTGAACACGACGGTACATTCACTGAACACGACGGTGCTGTCCTCAACTACGACGGTGCAAGTCTTTGAGCATGACGACGCGATCGCTCACCACGACTACCGGTACGACCTTCTATAGACCGACCTCTCTTGGTCCCAGGTCAGACTCTGGCCAGTCCACCATACCCAAGGGTCGTACCGTCGTGCTCAAGGATCGTACCGTCGTTCTCAAGGGTCGTAGCGTCGTGTTCAAGGTTCGTAATGTCATGCTCAAGGGTCGTACCGTCGTGCTCAAGGATCGTACCGTCGTGCTCAAGGATCGTACCGTCGTGCTCAAGGACCGTACCGTCGTGCTCAATCGTCGTAGTGTCGTGTTCAAGGGTCGTAACGTCGTGTTCAAGGGTCGTAACGTCGTGTTCAAGGGTCGCACCGTCGTGTTTAAGGGTCGTACCTCCCTGCTCTTGGGTTAGAGCAATTCCCCTCCTTTTGCAAACCCTAGTGAGAGGGTTCACTCCTTCCCTCTCCTGTGGTCTTGAGGACCAGCGGAGGTCGGCGTGTTGTTTATATTCCTTTCGCTCACCTGTGGCAACATCGGGAGCCCTTGGTGGCCCTATCATAACGGCGTCTCCTCCTCCTCTAAAAGAGCATCGAAGTTCGGGCACTTGGGACCCCAGTCCGCGAAGTCCTCAAGTTGCCGGCGACGCCACGACCAACCCAAGGAGTCAGAAGAGGATCCGTTTTAGGGTCGGTTCTTGGTCGTTTTGGTGGAGGGCAGAGGAGAGCAACTACCCGTCAACTGTTGTGTTGGCGAGTGAAGGAGGTGATCTACCGTGTATATAGTCGTTGGAGATGCAGTTTACTGGCTCAGGTAACGAGGCTGGGTGGCGAACCATATAAAGGATGACCCCCCCCCCCCCCCCCACCCCATTCGACGGGCAGTAAACGTAGGGCCCACACGAGGCGAAGGACCCACACCACACGCGAGGCACCAGGGGAAGGGCCCACACTTGGCGCGGGGCGTCAGGCGGAGGGCCCACACCACGCGCTGGTCACCGGGCGAAGGGACCACACCACGCGCTGGGCACCGGGCGAAGGGCTCACACCACGCGCTGGGCACCGGGCGAAGGGCCCACACCACGCGCTGGGCACCGGGCGAAGGGACCACACCACGCGCTGGGCACCGGGCGAAGGGCTCACACCACGCGCTGGGCACCGGGCGAAGGGCCTACACCACGCGCTGGGCACCGGGCGAAGGGCCCACACCACGCGCTGGGCACCGGGCGAAGGGCCCACACCACGCGCTGGGCACCAGGCGAAGGGCCCACACCACGCGCTGGGCACCGGGCGGAGGGACGATACTGACAAAAAACCCAACCCGCGAGGGAGGGACTGACTGGAGGGGATGTGCACCAAATTCTCGACATTTTTAACCCTGTGCCACTCGACACTCGCAGCTTCGAAGCCTGTGTTCGAGACGTCTCGACGCCTCTCCGCGAAATCCTCAGGTTTCATTCTTACGTCCGGGTGAACTCACACTGGTTGTCGCCGGGAAATAAAAATGTCAGGGTGGTCCTGAGAGGTCTCTCCCTGGCCTCCCAGCGAGAGGTCATGAGAGGTCTCTCCCTGGCCTCCCAGCGAGGGGTCATGAGAAGTGTCCCTGGCCTCCCAGCGAGGGGTCATGAGAGGTCTCCCTGGCCTCCTAGCTAGAGGTCATGAGAGGTCTCTCCCTGGCCTCCCAGCGAGAGGTCATGAGAGGTCTCTCCCTGGCCTCCCAGCGAGAGGTCATGAGAGGTCTCCCTGGCCTCTAGCGACGTCGGCTATGTGCCCCAACCTGAGCACAGTGGACGCCTCCGTCAAGGGACCTGTGATCCATACGTTGTAACCCCTGGACGTCTACATCTTTTCTTTTCTTTTTTTTTTTATTGATTCTTCTCTTTTTTTTTCTTTTTTTTTTCATTTTTTGCGACCCGCCCGCCCGGCCAATCGGCTTGGCCCACCAACATGCAAGAGACGCCGCCACCACCTCCACCATCATCACCCCCCCCTCAGTACCGGACAATGGGAGAGACTTGTGACGGTCACATTCTCCACAAGTCTCTCCCCGAGAGACAATCGCGAGAGAGAGAGAGAGAGAGAGAGAGAGAGAGAGAGAGAGAGAGAGAGAGAGAGAGAGAGAGAGAGAGAGAGAGAGAGAGAGAGAGAGAGAGAGAGAGAGAGAGAGAGAGCCGGGCGGATCCTAGCAATGCACCACAGTGCCGACGGATCCCGTGTGGGCGACCAAGAAAAACCCTCGGCCAAGTCACGAAGGAGGATCTTAGAATGCAAGTTTTTCTCCCGAGAGGGGGATCCCTCTTGCTGGCTGAGCATTCCTGGGTATTTTATGACAGCGCGCCTCCGTGGCAACCCAAATAAAGCCCTAATTCAATTGTTCTTCCACACACACACACACACACACGCACACACGTACACAAATGTGCCTGGTTCAGACTGCGGCACAGCCTAAAAGCTGTAAGAGCCCCATGGAGGAATGATACACATATGGAATTATGTTCAGGAACTTCTGACGAAGACCTTACAAGAGCCACAGGTCACCGTGCAACGTACACTGGACCTCCGGTGGTATGAAGCAGTACTCCCACAGGCGATGTGCTAGTTCCTCCACTGTTTCTCGCCATTATAGCAACACATAGTACACTACGCATCATGAGAGCTATGGGAATCGCATCTACCATGAACACATAGTACAGCTACGCATCATGAGAGCTATGGGAATGGCATCTACCATGAACACACAGTACATCTACGCATCATGACGTCCGTGAACAATGACAGCCTTCAAACAGCGGGTCATCCAAATCATCCATTTGGTCTCCCAAAGCAAAATGATGTTGAACTGAAGTCCTCTCGACTCATCTGGTCTACAAGGGGCGAAGAGACCCAGTCATCCGTCAAGTACGAGAGACAAGGGACGAGTTCTAAGCACGAGAGACTGGGAGAGACGCGTCGGAGACCGTACAGGATCTCGCAAGAAGACGTCACCTTGGGGGCAGGAGAAAGCCTGGGGAACCGTTGAGCCATGGAAGATGATAGGCTGGGATGGTGCGAACACTCAGGAACGAGAAGTGGAAGACTAGTAATGACAACACTCGAAGATCTTAAGGGGCATTCCCGGCCAGAGATGTGTCAAAGAAATCGTGACGTACTTGAAGGTCTTGTCTCTAACCTAGACACGATGATGATGATGATGATGATGATGATGATGATGATGATGATGCCTGCTCCACTGATGCGAGTAACTGGGGTGGAAATATGGTGGAAATATGAATCTACATTGGCGCAGAGATGCTGTAGAGGGGACAGTAAAGATGCCGAGGTGTCCTCTTCTGTTCATCCTACCCCTCGGCAAATACGAGGAAGACCGAAAAGGCGGGAACAACTTCCTTCAAGTCATACCACACTGAACACGTTGCCAAAATACGCGACAACTGCCGTACCGAAACAGCCCTGTAGAACCAGGCTTTTGTGAAGAAGCTTCGTAGCAGACCGAACGACGGGGTTAGAAGACGGCCCTCGACACCAAGAGTAATGGCGTACGTTGAGGACACCATATTTTTTCACCCGTGTTCCCAGGGCGAAGTTATGGAGATGTTGGGAGGTTAGGAGAAGGGGGGCACGTCGGGCGGGTCCTGGGTAGCGGTGGGGAGTGGGGTTTGATGGGTCCCTGGCTATACACCTGGAGACATGTGGGGACGGGGTGAGGAGAAGGTCCCAGCAACACTGACCATCAGCCTCAGTTTTATGATCTCACAAACAGGTCGACCACAGGTCAGGTACCGACCCTTGCTCCCAGTGGGGAGCAGGAGAAGGAGGAGGAGGAGGGGTTACGTCCCTCTGTGTGTGTGTGTGTGTGTGTGGTTACTGCTGAACGAGGTGTAACGCTCGTCCGTCGTTCGTAACGCGTGACAACCAGGATGTCCCTGCAATAAACCCCTTTAACTGGCGGCCCGACTCCCTCCCTCCCTCATGTTCCATGGGAGGGTCTGATGGGTCTCCATCCCACAGACGATCGCCCACACACACACACACACACACACACACACACACACACACACATGCACGCCCCCCACACACACACACCCATCCCACACGCACGCCCCCACACACCCATCCCACACGCGGGAGCGCCACAGAGAACATGGCCAAGCGCTCTGTCCCTGGAACACACGCCCTCTGGAAACCCCGTCCCCTGGAAAAGCAATTCTGGATTCTTGACGTAATTTCACGACGTACTGCGACCAGCTCGCGTACGTCAGCCCCGGCCACACCAAGCGAGACGTAAACGACCAACATCACGCGGTGAAATTCTCAAAAATAGACTCGGAACGTATGTCATGAAGGTCACGTTTTAACGTCATGGAATCAGACGCTGTGCATGACCCAGGACTGGGGTGGGATCCGTCATGCTTCCTTCAGTCGCATGATCATTAACCATGAAATTGCAGAAGAGCTGGAGAACTGATCACCTGAAAATTGCTACCTTTCCCCTCGACGTTTTTCTGGGTCAATTGAGGTTACAGTAGAAAACTAACCCAACCCAACTTAACCTGACCTAACCCAACCCAACCCAACCTAGCCAAGGAAAACGATGGAGGAGGGGATGCGAATCTTCGGGTGATCATGTAGAAGACAAAAGGCTAATGTGATATATATATATATATATATATATATATATATATATATATATATATATATATATATATATATATATATATATATATATATATTTTCTTTCTTTTCTTTCAAACTATTCGCCATTTCCCGCATTAGCGAGGTAGCGTTAAGAACAGAGGACTGAGCCTTTGAGGGACTACCCTCACCTGGCCCAATTCTCTGTTCCTTCTTTTGGAAAAAAAAAAAAATATATATATATATATATATATATATATATATATATATATATATATATATATATATATATATACAGCCTCTGCAAGAGCCTTTGGCGTATGTAACCACGACGTATTGGCGCACTTTACATGCACAACATGGGAATAACTGAGAGAGCTGGAAGATGGACGTACAACTTCGTTGTTGTACATTAGGCAATGGTGTTCAAAGTCCCACGGAAGAAAGCTCACTTCCCTATGGCAGTGTACTTGTGGCTACGCTGTTTTCTCGCTCGTGGCATCGCCGCCAACGTATATATACACACAGACCAGAGTGGCAGACAACACTGGAGGTATGTTGTGGAACATCACGGCTCAGAGCTTAGCTCACATTCATTTGTCAACATGGACTCATAAACCAGAGTTTCCAATCAGTCCTCGCAAGATGATGCTTGAGTGGGAGAATACCATAGACAAAATACAGTGAAAAGCTTCAGACAGACAGACATAAGTCAAGGCTTTCTGCAGACCACTGATGATATGTTCTGATGGCGTACAGACTCTACTCCTCCATAACAGTTGTGAATAATATCAAAAAAAAAAAAAAGGTCTGGAGTCCTAGACAGACACGAACAATACCATAGATCACTGTAGAGTAATGTGAAAGACCTCGAAAGATAGATTGCCCGACTACCTTTTTTTTTTTTTTTACCTTCGACGAACCGAACTGGGCAATTGATACCAACACGATGGTTGGCTGGACCTGACGAGCCTTCAAGACGAGACAGGGAAAAACCAATAAAGATGATTTTCCAAATCACAAATAATAATCTGAACAGGACACTGCTGTGTGATACGATCTCCTTGCAGAGCGAAGCAAAGTTGTGTGTGTGTGTGTGTGTGTGTGTGTGAGAGAGAGAGAGAGAGAGAGAGAGAGAGAGAGAGAGAGAGAGAGAGAGAGAGAGAGAGAGAGAGAGAGAGAGAGAGAGAGAGAGAGAGAGCGATCTTGTGTTCATCCATCTAGTGACACTGTCAAGGATCTGGAATCCTACGAACGCCCGAAGGAATTAAGGCTGTTTCATCTCCAAACCTCAGACAGTGTTTTCCACTCTACAGTGAGGTATAGTGGCCCAGTGACACATCAGGCCAAGAGAATGTTATCTCACATCGAAGACTCAGTAGTCACGAGATAAAATGATAAGCGACCGAGGGGGTTCCAAGATTTTTAAACGGTTTACCCGGAGTCTTTAGAAACGCTATGGCCAGAGAGCACGTTTAAAATAAAAGGGTCCGGGTGAGTAACTATAGAACTACCTTGCACGAGATAGTTACGTGGATCTTACAGGCTGCGGCCTCCAACAGCCGGACTGAACAGGGGCAGCTTGGTGCCCAGACTTGAGTTCTGGGGGGGTAGGGAACCCCCGAAACCATGGTTAGGTTAGTGAAGCCCACTCCTCCCCCACCCCACGCTCCCACAGTCAAGCCCAGAGTGCCCACCCGACACTCCCACAATCAGATCAGGGTATCCACTCCTCCCCACCCCACACCCCCACAATCAGATCAGGGTATCCACTCCTCCCCACCCCACACCCCCACGTCCCCACAGTCAGACCATGGTGTCCCCCACACACCCCTGCCTGTACCTCGTCAGCAGTAGACGTGCGGCCATTTACATACCTGGGGCCAGGTAGGAACAGTATCAGGCCACCACATCAGGTCCCCACCCCCGGCCTCCCCACAGGAGGCCGGGGGTGGGGACGGAACGCTCCACAGAGGGGGGGGGGAGGGGGGAGGCTGGGGAAAGAGGAAGGGAGGAGGAGGAGGAGGAGGGGAGGAGGAGGAGGAGGAGGAGGAGGAGGAGGAGGAGGAGGAGGAGGAGGGGGGGGGGGGATGATAGGGTGACCTTCTTTCCTCTAGGATTTGGATGAGCTGAAACGGCAGGTCCCGTGCCCCCAAGGAGGAGGAGGAGGAGAAGAAGGAGGAGGAGGAGGAGGAGGAGGAGGAGGAGGAGGAGGAGGGGGAGGAGGAGGAGGAGGAGGAGGAGGAGGAGGAGGAGGAGGAGGTGGCTGTGTGCTGTGACATGGCTTAGACATGGAGTTTGGGAGAGCGGCGGGGGAAGAAGGTCCCCCCCTCTCACGCTCGGCGAAAAATGCTTTATATAGGAGGAGGGGAGAAGAGGGGGGCCATTTTAGCCTTCGATGTGTAGAGGGAGAAAAAATAAGAATTCATACGTTCCTGAAGGGTTTTTTTATATGGTTAAATAGACGTTGTATCGACCTTATAGCTGTTATTTTGTCATGTGTCCACCACGCCACCTGTATCTGGAGGAGGGAGAGTGGAGGGGAGTCGTTATCAGGTGTCGTCTGTGTACTGGAAGGGGGGGGGGGGAGGAGGTTGTGGTGGGGGGGGGGGGGGGGTACGTCAGGTGTGCTGGCGACTCCGGGTTTTGTTTATCTCGTTGAGACTCGAACCACCCCCCCCCCCCCAACACACCCCTCCAACACACACACGCACGCACGCACGCGCCTCTCACTGAGATGCGCGTGTTGCACCCACATCAGACAGACACTCGCCACGTCTGCACGTCTCGTCCACACACAGTTAGTTAGCTAGTTAGTTAATTAGTTAGCTTGCTACCTAGTTAGTTAGTCAGTTTATTGACAAAAATAATAGTACAATAACAAAATAGGCAAACACATTTTTCTATAATTTTTGTCGAGCTTTCTTCGACGTCTCGTAACACCAGTTTCCAAGAAGTTTCAAAATATTTCAAGATCCAGTACGGTTCTCGTCTTTATGACAACTGCTGAAGGGGTATAGCATTCATAAGGTCGTGACTGAATTCCCGAAAAGAAATTTCCGGATGACCAAGAGACACGGATAACACAACCATCACGGATAAGAGAGGTATGACACGGATAAGACTACCATCCCGGATAACAGAGGTATGACACGGATAAACACGACCATGCCGGATAACAGAGGTATGCCACGGATAAACACGGCCATCCCGGATAACAGAGGTACGACACCGTAACGGATCCGTCAGGCGTGGAACAGACGTTAGGCCACAGAGGCACCCCGGCCGATCTGGTCAGGATGGAGAGCCCAGAAGACTGCAGAAGGAGGAGGTGTGTGTGTGTGTGTGTGTGTGTGTGTGTGTGTGTGTGTGTGTGTGTGGCAAGTCCTCACAAAGGGATTCCAACCTTCGCACTGGGATTAACCACATGCAACCACCCTCCTCCTCCTCCTCCTCCGGTTCTGGACCGGCCGAGGCGAGGTCCCCCCCCCCCCCCCCCGGGCGGCGGCAGGAGGAGGAGGAGGAGGAGTGAGCGATGGTTGGCCACTTTTCCCTGCCAATCACCGCTCAGGATTTCCATAATTACATCGTTACGCCACGCCAGGGGTGGGGTGGGGTGGAACGCTATGAAAAACCCCCGCCAGTGCCGGGGGTACAGCACCACCTGGAGCCACCTGTAATAAGGTCTGAAATAACAGCGAGGGGGCCTAATGACGAGGCGGACCGAGATCTCGTATACCGGCCTCACTGTAACTTATGGAATGAGAGAAAATGTCTCGAAGCCTTTGGGGAAGAAAACGGGTAGCGGCTCTGTCTGTGTGTGTGTGGTGGTGGGAGGGAGGTTGAAGCTGGGGTTGGGGGGAGCTCTCTCATATATATAAAAAAAAAAAAAAACCAAGCGCCTCGGTGGTGCCCCCAAGGTGGTAAAACCTGACGCTGCTCTGGTCTGGCCGGTGATGTCCCCACAGTGTCCGAGATCCTATCTCCTTCGTCGGGGGCTCCAGTTGAGGGAGGATGGTGAGGGGATGTCAAGTGCAGGAGGAGGAGGAGGAGGAGGAGGAGAGGAGGAGGAGGACAGGAGGAGGAGGAGGAGGAGGAGGAAGGAAGGAAGACGCTGGTCCGCCGGCCGTGGGATGACAGACGCTCGGCCAGGAGGAGGAGGAGGAGGAGGAGGCCCGTGTCACTCTTCCTCTCTCTCCCGTAGACTCTGGTGACAGGTGGTGCTGCCGTACCTGTAGACGGTTGACGAGGGGTCCTGCCCTTGATAGGCGGCACCTAGGGCGCCACACCTCGCACGGGAGGAGATGGGGGGATGAGGGAAGTGTTGCACGCGGGAGGGGGACACGCCAGCACGCTGGTCCTGGCGGCCGACACGAACACAGGACGCTCTTCAAACACGACACCAGCAAGATTTGAGGAATACTTTTTTTTCATTTAGGTCCTTTTAATGTAATCAGGCCTTCGCACTGTGTTAATTGTGCTCAAAAGTCAATGATATTGTACCAATGAACTCTGGCGAGGCTAAAGGCACAGTATTCGCCACCGTCACCTCCTGTCATCTGAGATCCCTCGTCCCCAAGTTGCAGTTCGACACGACAACCACAGGTAGGTCATCCGAACTCCCCAGGACCCCAAGAGTGTAACTCGAAATTTAAACTTGAATCAGATTATCATCCTCAAGACAGAACAAAGACGAATGGCGGAACGAAAAAGAAAAAAAAAAAATAGAAAAATACACACGTAATCAATTGGGAATGGCATCAGTGTTGACAGAGACTGATATAGCCCTGATAACAATGCCTGAGTTATCATCAAGACAATGGAGGGATTGGTTCGTGAGCAGCGATAAGGCCAGGTTGGCTCTTGACTCGTGTCTACCTCCCCTGCGCCGGGAGACCTTCGCCTTATTCCCTCGTATCAGACGCCCGGATAACGCGGCACTCGCCCCGCGATAAGCTGATACACTATCAGACACACCTTGGGGTGAGGCTGGACCGGCCTCACGTAATCATGATGGTACATCTTATCGTCCCACTGTACCTCTAGTCCTCCATCTTTTTTTTTTATAAAGCACAAAAGTGTCTTATGTCTGTAGCCTTCTCATGGTGTCTGTATGCACTGGGTGCACAGAAGACTGTCTGTGCCACAGGAGGCACCAGTTTCCGGTTGTTCTGTGGCGACTGTGTACCACAGATAAAAAGAATCACTCGGCCCATTCGTCTTCAACGTACCTTAAGGCCAAACTAAAGTCTGGACTCTCGTGCTTCTGGTGGAGAACCTGACGCTCAAAAGACTTACCTCAGATGTCTCATAAGCTCAGAATTAAAGAGAATAAAACTAGACCCCTGATCTCACACGCTCATAAAGACCAGTGGCAGCATAGCTCAAAAGACTTACCTCAGGTCTCTCATAAGCTCAGAATTAAAGAGAATAAAACTAGACCCCTGATCTCACACGCTCATAAAGGCCAGTGGCAGCGTAGCTCAAAAGACTTACCTCAGGTCTCTCATATGCTCAGAATTAAAGAGAATAAAACTAGACCCCTGATCTCACACGCTCACAAAGACCAGTGGCAGCGTAGCTCAAAAGACTTACCTCAGGTCTCTCATAAGCTCAGAATTAAAAAGAAAAAAAATAGACCCTAGATCTCACACGCTCATAAAGGCCAGTGACAGCGTAGCTCAAAAGACTTATCTCAGGTCTCACATGAGCTCAGACAGAAGGGGACACCCTAATTTCACACACTCATAAAGACCATTAATCTCACACGTCATGAGGCGAGAGTGTAGGTCTCGGAGGAGCTCAAAAGACCACTCACATTGCTCAAACACACACACACACACACACACACACACACACACACACACACACACACACACACACACACACCTCCAGCTCCAAATCTCCTCTTATCCTCGTCTTGTCTCTTGTCATGACCGTGCTGGGACAGTCTCTGTGGGATAGGGACATCTCAGTCACCTCACTTGGATCTACCGAGTTGTTCTTGCCTTCGGAATATCCTCTGTGGGGCTAAGACATCCCAGCCCAACTGACCCTTCCGAGATGATCTCTGTGGGATAGGGACGTTTCATATCCCCTCCACCCTTACTGTGGGATGATGTCATTGGGATGGGGCACCGTGCCATTGCCACTCGTGGGATCATGTCAGTAAGACGGGGCCCCCGTTCCATCGTCCCGTCTGGGACGATATCATTGGGACGGGACACCGTTCCATCGTCCCATCTGGAAAGATGTCAGTGGGACGGGGCACCGTTCCATCGTCCCATCTGGGAAGATGTCAGTGGGACGGGGCACCGTTCCATCGTCCCATCTGGGAAGATGTCAGTGGGACGTGGCCCGTTCCATCGCCCCATCTTGGAAGATATCAGTGGGACGGGGGACCCCGTTTCACTGTCCCATCTGGGAAGATGTCAGTGGGACGGGGACCCCGTTCCAATCTCGCCCCATCTGGGAAGATGTCAGTGGGACGGGAGGACACCGCCGTTCCACTCTCGCCCCCTTCCTACCCGGGGTCAAGACAAACCCGTGGTGTGTCCACGCCAGGAACGACGACGACGCAGACGACGCAGACGCATCACGAGGGGGCCAGACAGACAGACAACCTCCCACCCTCTGTAACCCAAGCCCTCCCCGCCACGCCCCCTCCGCCTGCTGGGGGCGCTACCCCGTGGGTCTGTCTTGCAAGCCTCGGCCAACGACACCAGCAGGGTTAAGGGAAGGGGGGAAGGGGAAGGGGGGCACTGAATTGCGTGTCTGGCACCTCCCCCCCACAATCTCTCTCTCTCTCTCTCTCTCTCCCTACTACGATAGGATTATTGTCGTAAGGCAAGGGTAGCGCGCGTCGGGATCACCGCATGCCAGAGAGAGAGAGAGAGAGAGAGAGAGAGAGAGAGAGAGAGAGAGAGAGAGAGAGAGAGAGAGGAGGAAAATCACCTCCTCCTCCTCCTCCTCCTCCTCCTCTTCGCGGGACATCATCACTACACCATTATTCTGGCTACTGCTGGGGAACCCCCCCCCCCTGGCCCCCAAGGCTGTGTCGGGAGGGGGGCGGGGGGGGGGGGGGGACAATCGCGTGAATCCGACGTGAGTAGGGGAGTCCTTAAGTCATTTGTCCCCCCCCCCCCCCTCCCAGGGTCGTACGGTGTCGTTAAAGGATTAAGCCAGGTGCACTTTGGGCCCCCCTCCCCCCACCCCTCATCGCCTCTCTGTCCACCCCAACACATTATCAAGTTCCCGTATCGGGGACAAGACAGTGGTACAGCCGTCGGAGGGCCCGCCCCATTAGGGGGTCTAGTCCCATCCCGGGATGACGAGGAACTCGACTTTAAAATCTCGAACGTTCGGTGATGGCTTCATCTTTACCATGAGGTTAGGCCCCCATCACGCCGTTTTCGTCGGGTCGAGCTTGAAGGGTTTCAAGGGGAAACTGTAGAAGGCCTCTGAGGCTCGGGTTTCTTGGGGTTGGGGAAGAAGACCGGTTCATTTATTCACAGGTGTATGCTTGGCCTACACCAAACACTTCATTTACGATGATGAGCGGTTCTCTGTTTTCTGTTACGGCCAAAAACCCCCACTTCTTCCCACACTACTCCTCTTTCTTGTATTCATTTCCGGCTGTGAATGCGATGGGTTTACCTCGCCTTCGTTCTTATATCCCGAAATTAAACCTTATTTACAGTGGAAAAAAATAATATCAGATTTTCACAGTGAAAAAAAATATCTGATTTTTACAGTGAAAAAATATCCGATTTTTACAGTGAAAGAAAATAATATCTGATTTTTACAGTAAAAAAAATTAATATCTGATTTTTAGTGAAATAAATAATATCTGATTTTTACAGTGAAAAAATAGCATCTGATTTTTACAGTGAAAAAAATGCTATCTGATTTTTACAGTGAAAAATAAGATATTATCGGCTTTTCAGCTTATTACCCAAAGCAGTTCCGTACCACTATCCCCCCCCCCCACGGTTGGCCATGGGGGTCCGTCGGAAGCCATCGGGTCGTGTCGCTGTGGTCGGATCGGGTCGTGTCGCTGTGGTCGGGTCGTGTCGCTGTATGGTCGGGTCGTGTCGCTGTATGGTCGGATCGTGTCACTGTGGTCGGGTCGTGTCACTGTGGTCAGGTCGTGTCGCTGTGGTCGAGTCGTGTCGCTGTGGTCGAGTCGTGTCGTTGTATGGTCGGGTCGTGTCGCTGTGGTCGGGTCGTGTCGCTGTGGTCGAGTCGTGTCGTTGTATGGTCGAGTCGTGTCGCTGTGGTCGAGTCGTGTCGCTGTGGTCGGACAGGTCGAAGTGGTCGGGCCCTGTCGCTGTGGTCGGGTTGTGTCCTGTGGTCGGGTTGTGTCCTGTGGTCGGGTTGTGTCGCTGTGGTCGAGTCGTGTCGCTGTGGTCGGACAGGTCGCAGTGGTCGGGCCGTGTCGCTGTGGTCGGGTTGTGTCGCTGTGGTCGAGTCGTGTCTCTGTGGTCGAGTCGTGTCGCTGTATGGTCGGGTCGTGTCGCTGTGGTCGGGCCATGTCGCTGTGGTCGGGTTGTGTCGCTGTGGTTGGGTCGTGTCGCTGTATGGTCGGGTCGTGTCGCTGTGGTCGGGTCGTGTCGCTGTATGGTCGGGTCGTGTCGCTGTGGTCGGGCCGTGTCGCTGTGGTCGGACAGGTCGGGGTGTCGGTAATGTGTGTGTGTGTGTGTGTGTGACAAGTCGGTCACTGCTGTAACGACAGGGCGAAGCATTCGGTCACTGAGTGGGTCGACATAACACACAACTTCATCAGCATGTATTAATCGCGTGATGGGTTCAACATTATTTATTTTTTTCTGTCCTCAAAATTTGACTTTCAAAAGACTTTGTGTTAATGATAAACTTGTAGCGATAATGATGATTAACTTGTATTAATAATGATGATCAACTTGTATTAATAATGATGATCAACTTGTATCAATAATGATGATAAATTTATTGATGATAAACTACAGTGATAAACTCAGTCGTCCCACCCGCCCACCTCGGGAAAGTACGATCCGACGTTCATTATGTATATACACTTCACATTCACAATTACCCGGGTTAATTATGTGTCTATGCTAATGAGTTATTCTAATGAGGAGAGTAATCAAGGTGGCAACTTATATTAGTGGGTGCTTCGGTAACACCCTTGTACTGCGATGGTACGACCCTTTGTGTACGACGGTACGATCCATTGAGCACGACGGTACGATCCTTTGAGTACGATGGTACGATCCTTTGTGTACGACGGTACGATCCTTTGTGTACGACGGTACGATCCTTTGAGTACGACGGTACGATCCTTTGAGTACGACGGTACGACCCTTTGTGTACGACGGTACGACCCTTTCTGTACGACGGCACGACCCTTTGAGCACGACGGTACGACCTTTGAGGTTCAAGACAAAGGCCAGTCCATCATAGTCAAGGGTCGGACCGTCCTGTTGAACAGGACGTATACCGTCGTGTTCAAGGGTCGTATACCGTCGTGTTCAAGGGTCGTATACCGTCGTGCTCGAGGGTCTTACCTCACTGTTCAAGGGTCGTACACCGTCGTGTTCAAAGGTCGCATACTGTTGTGTTCAAGGGTCGTATACCGTCGTATTTAAGGGTCGTATACCGTCGTGTTCAAGGGTCGTATACCGCCGTGTTCAAGGGTCGTATACCGCCATGTTCAAGGGTCGTATACTGTCGTGTTTAAGGGTCGTATACCGTCGTGCTCAAGGTTCGTATCCCGTCGTGCTCAAGGGTCGTATACCGTCGTGTTCAAGGGTCGTATACCGTCGTGTTCAAGGGTCGTATACCGTCGTGTTCAAGGGTCGTATACCGTCGTGTTCAAGGGTCGTATACCGTCGTGTTCAAGGGTCGTATACCGTCGTGTTCAAGGGTCGTATACCGTCGTGTTCAAGGGTCGTATACCGTCGTGTTCAAGGGTCGTATACCGTCGTGTTCAAGGGTCGTATACCGTCGTGTTCAAGGGTCGTATACCGTCGTGTTCAAGGGTCGTATACCGTCGTGTTCAAGGGTCGTATACCGTCGTGTTCAAGGGTCGTATACCGTCGTGTTCAAGGGTCGTATACCGTCGTGTTCAAGGGTCGTATACCGTCGTGTTCAAGGGTCGTATACCGTCGTGTTCAAGGGTCGTATACCGTCGTGTTCAAGGGTCGTATACCGTCGTGTTCAAGGGTCGTATACCGTCGTGTTCAAGGGTCGTATACCGTCGTGTTCAAGGGTCGTATACCGTCGTGTTCAAGGGTCGTATACCGTCGTGTTCAAGGGTCGTATACCGTCGTGTTCAAGGGTCGTATACCGTCGTGTTCAAGGGTCGTATACCGTCGTGTTCAAGGGTCGTATACCGTCGTGTTCAAGGGTCGTATACCGTCGTGTTCAAGGGTCGTATACCGTCGTGTTCAAGGGTCGTATACCGTCGTGTTCAAGGGTCGTATACCGTCGTGTTCAAGGGTCGTATACCGTCGTGTTCAAGGGTCGTATACCGTCGTGTTCAAGGGTCGTATACCGTCGTGTTCAAGGGTCGTATACCGTCGTGTTCAAGGGTCGTATACCGTCGTGTTCAAGGGTCGTATACCGTCGTGTTCAAGGGTCGTATACCGTCGTGTTCAAGGGTCGTATACCGTCGTGTTCAAGGGTCGTATACCGTCGTGTTCAAGGGTCGTATACCGTCGTGTTCAAGGGTCGTATACCGTCGTGTTCAAGGGTCGTATACCGTCGTGTTCAAGGGTCGTATACCGTCGTGTTCAAGGGTCGTATACCGTCGTGTTCAAGGGTCGTATACCGTCGTGTTCAAGGGTCGTATACCGTCGTGTTCAAGGGTCGTATACCGTCGTGTTCAAGGGTCGTATACCGTCGTGTTCAAGGGTCGTATACCGTCGTGTTCAAGGGTCGTATACCGTCGTGTTCAAGGGTCGTATACCGTCGTGTTCAAGGGTCGTATACCGTCGTGTTCAAGGGTCGTATACCGTCGTGTTCAAGGGTCGTATACCGTCGTGTTCAAGGGTCGTATACCGTCGTGTTCAAGGGTCGTATACCGTCGTGTTCAAGGGTCGTATACCGTCGTGTTCAAGGGTCGTATACCGTCGTGTTCAAGGGTCGTATACCGTCGTGTTCAAGGGTCGTATACCGTCGTGTTCAAGGGTCGTATACCGTCGTGTTCAAGGGTCGTATACCGTCGTGTTCAAGGGTCGTATACCGTCGTGTTCAAGGGTCGTATACCGTCGTGTTCAAGGGTCGTATACCGTCGTGTTCAAGGGTCGTATACCGTCGTGTTCAAGGGTCGTATACCGTCGTGTTCAAGGGTCGTATACCGTCGTGTTCAAGGGTCGTATACCGTCGTGTTCAAGGGTCGTATACCGTCGTGTTCAAGGGTCGTATACCGTCGTGTTCAAGGGTCGTATACCGTCGTGTTCAAGGGTCGTATACCGTCGTGTTCAAGGGTCGTATACCGTCGTGTTCAAGGGTCGTATACCGTCGTGTTCAAGGGTCGTATACCGTCGTGTTCAAGGGTCGTATACCGTCGTGTTCAAGGGTCGTATACCGTCGTGTTCAAGGGTCGTATACCGTCGTGTTCAAGGGTCGTATACCGTCGTGTTCAAGGGTCGTATACCGTCGTGTTCAAGGGTCGTATACCGTCGTGTTCAAGGGTCGTATACCGTCGTGTTCAAGGGTCGTATACCGTCGTGTTCAAGGGTCGTATACCGTCGTGTTCAAGGGTCGTATACCGTCGTGTTCAAGGGTCGTATACCGTCGTGTTCAAGGGTCGTATACCGTCGTGTTCAAGGGTCGTATACCGTCGTGTTCAAGGGTCGTATACCGTCGTGTTCAAGGGTCGTATACCGTCGTGTTCAAGGGTCGTATACCGTCGTGTTCAAGGGTCGTATACCGTCGTGTTCAAGGGTCGTATACCGTCGTGTTCAAGGGTCGTATACCGTCGTGTTCAAGGGTCGTATACCGTCGTGTTCAAGGGTCGTATACCGTCGTGTTCAAGGGTCGTATACCGTCGTGTTCAAGGGTCGTATACCGTCGTGTTCAAGGGTCGTATACCGTCGTGTTCAAGGGTCGTATACCGTCGTGTTCAAGGGTCGTATACCGTCGTGTTCAAGGGTCGTATACCGTCGTGTTCAAGGGTCGTATACCGTCGTGTTCAAGGGTCGTATACCGTCGTGTTCAAGGGTCGTATACCGTCGTGTTCAAGGGTCGTATACCGTCGTGTTCAAGGGTCGTATACCGTCGTGTTCAAGGGTCGTATACCGTCGTGTTCAAGGGTCGTATACCGTCGTGTTCAAGGGTCGTATACCGTCGTGTTCAAGGGTCGTATACCGTCGTGTTCAAGGGTCGTATACCGTCGTGTTCAAGGGTCGTATACCGTCGTGTTCAAGGGTCGTATACCGTCGTGTTCAAGGGTCGTATACCGTCGTGTTCAAGGGTCGTATACCGTCGTGTATGTCCTTCTCTGGACTCCAGCCCGGGATCCCTTCCTCCCGGCTACTCCTCCAGGACTGACGACCAACTTGAGGGACGCGACCTCAAAGAGGTGTCTCGTCTTGTGTCGTCCGTACGCGGCGGCGCGTGTCGCGCAGAGAGAGAGAGAGAGAGAGAGAGAGAGAGAGAGAGAGAGAGAGAGAGAGAGAGAGAGAGAGACGTGTCGTCTGGGACGAAGACATACTTGGGAGTTTGCAGAAGACGTGCGTGCGACTTGCGAGTGCGGAGAGAGAGTGGAGGTGGAGGGATGGAGTGGGCGGCAGAGAGTCGGGAGAGGAGGAAGGTATACAAGACGGTGATGGGTTGAAAGTGTGGGTCGTGGGGCCTCAGCCAGCTTGCCAAAGACCCCCCCCCCCCACTACTGGGGCTGCTGCTCTGGGGCCAGTGGGCAGCTGAGACAGAGGGAAAGCTAAAGGACAGACTGGGGGTAAGCTAAAAGGGAGGTTAAGCTGAAGGGTAAGGAAAATGAAATGAGACAACATCCAAAAGGGGAAAGCAATGGGGGGTTAGGGAGGCCAAAGGGGAGATGCCAGAGGTTGGGGAAAGCTAAGGGAATGGGGGTAGGGGAGAGGTGTAAGCTAAGGGAATGGGGGTAAGGTAAAGGGAAGAGGTGTAAGCTAAGGGAATGGGGAGAGGTGTAAGCTAAGGGCATGAGGTAAGGTAAAGGGAAGAGGTGTAAGCTAAGGGAATGGGGTAAGGTAAAGGGAAGAGGTTTAAGCTAAGGGAATGGGGGTAAGGTAAAGGGGAGAGGTGTAAGCTAAGGGCATGGGGTAAGGTAAAGGGAAGAGGTGTAAGCTAAGGGAATGGGGGTAAGGTAAAGGGGAGAGGTGTAAGCTAAGGGCATGGGGTAAGGTAATGGGGGAGAGGTGTAAGCTAAGGGCATGAGGTAAGGTAAAGGGAAGAGGTGTAAGCCAAGGGAATGGGGGTAAGTAAAGGGAAGAGGTGTAAGCTAAGGGAATGGGGGTAAGGTAAAGGGGAGAGGTGTAAGCTAAGGGCATGGGGTAAGGTAATGGCGGAGAGGTGTAAGCTAAGGGAATGAGGGTAAGGTAAGGGAAGAGGTGTAAGCTAAGGGCATGGGGTAAGGTAATGGGGAGAGGTGTAAGCTAAGGGAATAGAGGTGGAAGAAAAGGGAGTGAGGTTAAGAGGAGGAGGAGAATACGAGAGAATTCGTGAACGTGACCCAGGTATGTTGGTTTTTACTGTGTACAGAATACTTTTTTCCCGTGTGTGTGTGTGTGTGTGTGTGTGTGTGTGTGTGTGTGTGTGTGTGTGTGTGTGTGTGTGTGGTGCCTAGACCCGCTCCATCACCTCCACCTCCACAATCTCAATTGTTAGCTCAATGGAGGCCAAAAAAAAAAAAAGAAAAAAAATACATATACATTCTCAGAAAAAAAATTTATATACAGTCATTCTCAGAAAAAAATTATACATACAGTCATTCTCAGAAAAAAAAAATATATATATATACAGTCATTCTCCTTTGTCAAGCTCCGGAGATCTTGATGAAAATTCGTAGAACTGTTGACGGGGGGATGTTCGGGTAGGCCGCGTCAAAGCGCTTTTGTTGCCGGGATCTGCTGATTAAATATTGGAACAGCCACTGCCAAAAATGGTGTCCAAGGAGGTGGTGGTGGGCGATGTGGAGGGGGTGGGTGAGCCGTGCGGTCTTCTGAAACGACGCGGTCCTGCCCTTCTCTACGGCGGTCGTGACGCCCAGCCCTCACTAACTAGTGGGTGTGTGTGTGTGGGTGGGTGGGTGGGTGTGTGTGTGTGTGTGGGTGGGTGGGTGTGTGGGTGGGTGTGGGTGGGTGGGTGGGTGTGTGTGTGTGTGTGGGTGGGTGTGTGTGTGGGTGGGTGTTGGTGGGTGGGTGTGTGTGTGTGTGTGTGTGTGGGTGGGTGGGTGTGTGTGTGTGTGTGTGTGTGGGTGTGTGTGTGTGTGTGTGTGTGTGTCGAAGAGTCGGAATACCATAATCTATGATGCTTCCATCCTCCAAGTCACCTAAGTTCTTCAAACAATTGTCACTCAGCTAATTTTTAAGCATCATTTCCGATCCTTTGAAACAATACTCAGTTCCCTCCCTGAACTCTGGCGAAGTAGTGTATTAACGCAGCCACAATTAGTTAGCGCACGTCACATTGTCCATCCTAGGGTGGGAGTCTCGAGAATTGTAAACAGTTCCAGCGATCTCCTGATACGGAGGAAGATCCGGATATTCCTCCTCGAGCGCGAGATAAAACTTGCGCAGACGCGGTGCGCAGGTCCTCCCGCAGTGTGGCTAAAGGACAGGATGGACAAGCCCAGATGTGTAGACAGATGTAATTTTTTTCAGTCGTCGTTTATATTATACGATGATTTACAAAGTCTACATCTATATTGACCTTACTAGTTCCTCAGAATACATTTCGTTACGAGTAATACGTTAAATGCAAAAATGTGATAACATAAAGAGAAGTCAAAGAGGTCTTGGCAATACTGAAGAGCCTGGCCGGGCTGACCACCGCTTATTAATCTTATCATCACTGGTTGGCAACACTCACCTGTTTGGCCGCAGTTTCCAAGTCAAACATTTTTTTTTTTTTACACGTATTTGAACAGTTTGCCTCAGTGTCTGGTATGCCTCACGAGTGTAGAATATAACCGGGTTCCTCTACATGTAAATGGCGATCAACAGTTTAAGTGAGGAGTAAAATAACTTAGATCTGTATGGTGTAGGGAGATGGGAGTTTACGGCATTTTGGACGCCTGGGGAAGGTAATGACCAGATGACTTCGTACGATAATTCTCCCATATCGCCTTCGTACAAAGTGATAAATATTTACAAGAGTATCATCTACTACGTACTATATCTTATCAATAACAACACAAGGAACCCAAAGAGTTCCGTCGAAACTCATACCTAAGAATAGCCAAAAGAAAAAAATCTCATGTAAATTCACTAGCCAGACCATATGTAAACAAGGGGCCAGATCTCATTAGCATAAACCCAGCCATTCTTGAACATGACGACTGGACAACCTTCCCTCGCTACGGGTATGTGGTGGTCACAGGTGGAGTTCAGTCGTATAAACACGATCAAACCAAACACGAGACTCCTTTCTACGTGACTTTCTCCTAAAGTTACTTAGACCACAAGAATCTTCAAGGGACGCTGTAACTGTACATAACAAATACGTTCTTAGATATAAAGGGAAAAAAAAATGGGATAGGACAGAAAGCAGCGCACAGTGTACACAAACCACCGAAATACTTCTCAAGCTGAAAGACTGACAGCTTAATGATGGCCAGCTTTTAAACAAACACACACACACACACACACACACGATGCGCTAGGCCAATTGTCCCCCAACACAAAAGACACAGTAAAGCAAAAATCATTTCCCAACAAAGCCGAGAAGGTTACGATGATGATGATGATGATGATGACGATGATGTGATGATGATGACGATGATGATGATGACGATGATGATGATCATAATGATGATAATGATGATGATAATAATGATAATGATGATAATGATGATAATGATTATGATGATGATGATGATGATGATGATGATGATGATGATGATGATGATGATGACGATGATGATGATGCTGATGATGATGATGACGATGATGATGCTGATGATGATGATGACGATGATGATGATGATGACGATAATGATGATCATAATGATGATAATGATGATAATAATGATAATGATGATAATGATGATAATGATTATGATGATGATGATGATGATGATGATGATGATGATGATGATGACGATGATGATGATGCTGATGATGATGATGACGATGATGATGATGATGACGATAATGATGATCATAATGATGATAATGATGATAATAATGATAATGATGATAATGATGATAATGATTATGATGATGATGATGATGATGATGATGACGATGATGATGATGATGATGATGACGATGATGATGATGATGACGATAATGATGATCATAATGATGATAATGATGATGATAATGATAATGATGATAATGATAATGAATATGATGATGATGACGATGATGATAATGACGACGATGATGACGATGAAGATGATGCTGCTGGAGCGTCCACCCCAGGCTACCTCGTCCTCATCCCTCCCTCCCGAGCCTCGTCGCTCTGGGCTGTATTACAGTTTCGACATATAGAACATATGATTTCTTACGGTTTAATGATGTCGAATCGAATGAAATTGCCGGCCTCTTCCTTAAATTGCTACGTATGTTTGCGATGACGGGATAATACTTAGGTAAACTAATGACACTGGATGGTGATAGAAAGGTTTTTTTTTTTGGAGTACGTAAGTTTACTCAGCCACGCACAACAGCTAAAACAAAATGTGGAGACCTATATATTTCTCGCAAAATGAGAAGACCTATATATATCTCGCTTATTTCCACCTGTTTTTTGTACTTTGTCAACTGATCAATATCTATTTTAATAAGTATTTCTTTACTCATTTACTTCGTGTGGTCGTAGCCATCGAAGAGGATAGTGATCAACTTTAATGATGACAGAAGAGATGCAGCGTCGAGTTTACCAGGCAGGCGTGACGTCAGAAAGGGGCCCTACAGGAACGCGTGACGTCACGGGACTGGTTGGCCAGTCGTCGATTAGCAATGGCGACGTTTATGCTCGTACGGATTAATGTTTAATTGTATGGCTCTTTGTGCCCCGCCCTCGGGGTCTCTGTGGTTGTGATCATAAGAGATATAAACATATATCTTGGGCTCCTGTCATTATAACAATGTACCTACAACGAATGGCAAATAAGAGTTGTTAACCAATCGCGTACGACTGTACAGCCCATTAGCACGATAGGATCGTCCTAGCGACACGATGGCACAGTCCTTAAGTACGATGGCCCGGCCAATGACCTGGCCCTTCCTGCTAAGGTCAAAGGTCAAGACAATATTCCCGATTATCGTACCTAGTCTTGCTCAAGGGGTCGTACCGTCGTGCTCACGAATCGTACCGTCGTGCACCGAGGGCTTATTCTGCGTCAGGTACATAACCCTGCCAGCCAAGAAGCGTCCAGGTGAGACAGGGGTCAACACTGTCGTACGTAATGACGTGCGCTATCTACTCCGTTACCCGCCCGGAGCACTGAGGGGGCCCGGTCCCCTTCGAGAACCTGCCAGTGTTTCCTGCTGGTTTACACACCCGCGCTTGTACTCACCAGTTCGACGCACTCACTTCATGGCCGCGCGCAGGGTGTACGTACGATGGGTCGCATACCATATTGCTCACGGGTTTCGCCGTCTTATTCAAGTTAACATTAATTGTTAACCTTCAGAATCCGCTTGTCCTGCCGCTTCACCGTCTTTCACAGTAAATACACGTAAGCGCTCGTACCAACCATGACACACTCATGATCGCGAGGAAGTCAGGTGACACTCGCGCCCTAGCTAGATAAAGACTTGAGGCCAACGTGAATGGGTTCTGACCTCACAAAACCTCGTACATGGCCGTCGTAAACATCGTCTGTAATATTCATGGATTTTATGGGAAGATCTTCGCGTCGTTTGTATAATTATATCCTATAGCAGAAGCTTGCCATATATTTTTTTTTTTTCTTTTCCAAAAGAAGGAACAGAGAAGGGGGCCAGGTGAGGATATTCCCTCAAAGGCCCTGTCCTCTGGTCTTAACGCTACCTCGCTAACGTGGGAAATGGCGAATAGTATAAAAAATATACATACAAAAGAAAGTTCTGGGAATATCATACCGCTCCCACCCGCCTATTTTACGCTAGTAATTTTCGCTCACAGTCGAAAGCTAATATATTTTTTTCCCCCTGTGGACTTTATGATCATTTCTTCTTGTGTCCGCAGGCCGCATGCGACCTGCGGGGACCCTGCGGTTGAACCACACACACACACAACTGTTTCTTCCTTATTAAGACAGGAGACTGGGAGCCAAGCGTATTTCTTCATTAACAGTTATACAGGATGTACGCAGCTCGCGTTCGTGAACTTTTGACGACGACCACCACCACAGCAGCGTACACTTTGATCTACGCATATGGAAGGAATCCTTGATACGCTGTGGTGACGACGACCACCACCACAGCAGCGTACACTTTGATCTACGCATATGGAAGGAATCCTTGGTACGCTGTGGTGACGGCGCACGATCGTACGCAGGACTGTGAACAGGGGAGGATTATTACGAGTCTTGGGGAGGCCGGGGGAACGAGGCCATTATAAATAAGTCATAACAATCAAATCATAATGAGTCCTGGAACCCCTCCCCCCCCCCCATCGAACATGACGAGTGTTGCTAGATGGTTTGAAGAGGGAGGGGGGGGGCTCATCTTACTACCCGAGGGGGGGTTAATGACGGTCAAGGGTCATTAGCGTTATGAAGTACCTGATTGACCCAATGGTATCATTATCATCATAATCACTTTCTCATGTGGTTACTATGAACACGGTAGGCGACTAAAAGGGAAGGGAGCGGGGGGCTGGAAATCCTCCCCTCTCATTTTTTTTTTCTTTTTTTGAAAAGAGGGAACAGAGAAGGGGGCCAGGTGAGGATATTCCCTCAAAGCCTTTTTTTCTTTTTTTGAAACGAAGGAACAGAGAAGGGGGCCAGGTGAGGATATTCCCTCAAAGGCCCAGTCCTCTGTTCTTAACGCTATCTCGCAAATGCGGGAAATGGCGAATAGTATGAAAGAAATATATATATATATATATATATATATATATATATATATATATATATATATATATATATATATATATATATATTGTTTAGATGGTGTGATAATGTACAGAGCCTTTTTGCTACTGGAATGTGTGTGTCTTTGTGACCTGCTTATGGTCAGGAACGGATATTTTTTCCCTTCTCCCTTCCTCATATATTTAACTCTTTATGGCCTAATTAGCTGGTTGCCAATTAGCTGCAGCCCTCCGGGTCGCATTTATTCATTTTACATCTTTCTCGTCCATGTAAGGAACTACCAATTAGCTTCAGTTTTCTCTTCCTTAATTTTTTTTTATTTTTCTTTCCTCTTTCTCCAAGGTTGTTGTGTGTAGAACGACTCGTCCCTAATGAGCCATCTCCCAGTAATTAAAGATAAATACGACTTACACGTTTGGTGTTAAATAACCCCCCCCCCCCCCAGTACGTACTTAGGTCGGATGGGTTTTCAAGTGTAGGTTATTGTGGGGATGCTCTCTCTCTCTCTCTCTCTCTCTCTCTCTCTCTCTCTCTCTCTCTCTCTCTCTCTCTCTCTCTCACCCCCCGTAATTACCCCCCTTCCCAAATATGGATGGATATCGTCTCATCCTCTGGACAATCTTCTGCTGTGGCGTGGCGGTGTAAGAACCAACTGGTTTCGTCAGCAGCAGCCACCACAACCCCCATTGACGCAGTCGGAAAAAGGGCGACGTCTACGCTCCCTCATGATGACGCGATATCAAACCCCTTTCTGTTTTTTTCTGAATTGTAGAAAAAAAAATCTTACCACTGCCTTATGTCCAGTGGATGACCGTCTGTCTCTATGACCTCAATGTCTCTCGCGGGGGATGTGGTTAGAGGCATCTTCCGCGCGCACGTTTTCTGCTCAGATTTCGTGAGTGCCCGCGCACACACACACCAGGCAAGGGGGAAGAGGCTCGGTAATGACGTAGCCTTGAGGATCGGTGGCTTCCCTTGGTGGTGCGGGGAGAAAGCCTGCTGGGGCTGGCAGGTCACGTGACCAGCATCACGCCGCCGGGATCCCAACCCAGGTATTGCGCCATTTCGCGGGCTTCCAGAAGGCACCGGATATATATATATATATATATATATATATATATATATATATATATATATATATATATATATATATATATATATATATCCACGAGGAAATGAAACACGATAAGTTCCCAAGTGCACTTTCGTGTCATAATCACATCATCAGGGGAGAGACACAAGAAAGAAACATAACAGTCGGATGATACACAACGAAGAGACGTAGTTAGGACGGCATTTCTTTAAAAAAAAAAATCACATACACTTGTGCTACGCTTAAACCCTGTCTAGTTGTACACCCAGCCTCGCAAGAGTAAACAAAAAGATAAGAAAATAGAAGTGAAAAGGATAGGACTCAGGCCTGGAGCAGCTGAGGAAGAGTTTAGAAAATATATACAGTAACGGTGATGGTAGCATTTGGTTTAGCCCCGGCGGGGGGAGACGAGCTGGTCCTTCTCACGCCCTTCCAGACTGGTTCTGGCCAGTGAAAGTCTGGCAGCTACTTGCGGCCACGGCCGGCGTGTCTTATGAATCTTTTACCGGGATTTACATATCGCACATGCAATCTGCAGGCTTTACATATTGTTACGCGTTCCTTGCTCGCCATCCTCGCTACGTGCGCATGGCTCGCCCCATGTGCTTCCTTTTGTTTCCTTCTGTTCTTCGCAGCAGTTGCAGTCTGACTTGCACGCCTGGTTGCAACCTTGCTTCGAAGGCCTTCTATCTAACCTGGGATAGAGCAAAAAGGTTTCCATTTCAAAGGCCTTCTATCTAACCTGGGATAGAACAAAAAGGTTTCCTTTTCAAAGGCCTTCTATCTGAACTGGGATAGAGCAAAAAGGTTTTCTGAAGTGATTCTTTTTTCTTTTTTGTTTGGTGTGGAAACAAGAACCCTTGTTCAGGCTACATACACACTTTCTCCCTCCTCGTCTGGCATCAGCGTTGAGGTGGATCATCACCTGCAACATGGCGCGCCTGCCTGCCTGCTCGGTAGTGAGCGGGTGTTCTTCAAAATCATCACTACAGTGTTTGTTCTTCAAAATCATCATCACAAGAGTGTCGTTCTTCAAAATCATCATCACAAGTGTCGTTCTTCAAAATCATCAATACAGTGTTCGTTCTTCAAAATCATCACAACAATGTCGTTCTTCAAAATCATCACAACAATGTCGTTCTTCAAAATCATCACAACAATGTCGTTCTTCAAAATCACCACAACAGTGTCGTTCGCTTCTTACACCGTATTACTGTTCGTGACGTCACTCTGTTTACCTTGAAGTGATGTTCCAATGGTGTCGCTGAACACGTGACAACAAACGGAAGGACTAACGAAAGATATTACGAACGTAAAAAAAATAATACTCATACTCATAATATGAACTTTAAAATAAAGCGTCACACAAGCAGAAAAAAACCGAGCTATGAAGTCTTCAAGAATGCCACTGGAATACGTATCAAATAGATATACAAAACTAAACAAGAGACCCCAGGAAGAGAGAGAGAGAGAGAGAGAGAGAGAGAGAGAGAGAGAGAGAGAGAGAGAGAGAGAGAGAGAGAGAGACTATTCAATGCACACAGCCAGGAGGAGTGAGAAACAGGCACGCCACAGCTGCAGAATTACTCAAAAGACAACTGATGATTATCTACGGTTAAAATAAGTCCCAGATATGCTTGTGATTGTCGCTTAAGTAATGCTTGCTGTGTAGGGAAACAGTATTATACTTATCAAGCAATAAGTGTGGTGAGCGCTACGCGCTTGCCCCTCTCTCTCTCTCTCTCTCTCTCTCTCTCTCTCTCTCTCTCTCTCTCAACCTATCTCTTGATCACACTATCTATTTTTCTATCTATCTGTACTCCCCGACCCTTGACTGCCAGGGGGAACAGAGCGAGTGAGAAGTCGTGTTGTACGAGGCTGTGTCACCGTCCGCGAACAGAAATGATAACAACGTCTTCCAGGATCTTTCTTTCCAGCCCCGGTGAAGCCCACCTTACCCTGCTACCTTGCGCTGCAGGGAGCACCAGAAAAAAAAAGAGAGGTCCTTGGGGTTGCATCACTTAATATATATATATATATATATATATATATATATATATATATATATATATATATATATATATATATATATGTATATATATATATATATATATATATATATATATATATATATATATATATATATATATATATATATATATATACGTCAAATATCTCGGGGAAACGAAAAGTAAAAGTAAAGTGATTGTTGATGTCATGCAGCGCATCGCTGGGCCTCGCTGCGAACACTTCCAGATAACACTCGATGTCCGGGCACCACACACACACACACACACACACACACACACACACACACACACACACTGCACCCGACGGTAGCCCAGGCTGGACAAAGGAGCACCACCAGCTCGCCTGACGGTATTACCATAAGCCTCGAGCAGCCATTTAGGTAGTAGAATCCTCGTCCTCCAGAACCCGACCCGACCAGACCAGCCACCAACCTCTGTACTCCCTCCTGCTGGCGTGCGGCGACCCGACTCCCACCAGCTCCTGTAGAACGAGGCCCTTCAGACGACCACCCCCTTCTCTGTTCAAGTGGTAATTTCTCCTTCCCCCTGGAAGCACATGGTTTATGATACTCCCATGTCGGCGGGGTCAGCGGCGAGTTGAGTACGACCTTATAAGGGCCTGGACGCCAAAGACTGGTTTTACTGCAGACCCTCACAGTCTGGTTGAACTTGGGAGGCCGAGCATTATATAGAGATATACATATTTGAGCAGGAGGGACCAGCTGGGGTCAGGACCACACAGTCACCCGAGGCTGAAGAGGATGTTGTTACGGCCCCCATCCTCAGCTTCAAGCTCCTCCTCGAGAGGCGTGGAGGCTGAGGACATCGACCTCCAAGCACTGAGGTCGAGCGTTTTCAGGGAGAGGGGTGATGGTGGGGGTGGTGGGGGGAGAAGGGTTTCTTGAAGAAGACCCCTCGAGCGGCGGGGGAGAAGAAGAGAGGGAGGGAGTGGGTGTAAGAGCCCAGCACCTGGTCGGACCTGCGCTCACAGTGCCTCCCAGCATCGCCGACACATAAAGCACACACACACACACACACACACACACACGTAATCCCGGGTATTACCAAGCCTGGGACTTTTTTTTTCTGCTGGCGAACATGGAATTCTCAGCCTCCAGCCAGCGACTTAAGGCCGAGGGAACGTACTGCAGACCACGGGTCTCCGTCGCTCACCAACTGAAGTCACAACTTTTCTTTTTCTCTTTCGGTTGAGCATCAGCGAGCTCAGGACTCTTCAAGTTGGTGACCATATAGGTGCCCCCTTTCCCCTAACCCATCACTAAGGTGGGAACGATTTGGCAGGAACCAAGAAGACCTTCGCCCCAGGGTGAAGAAGGCACTATTTTGCTGGCGTTCATTTCTGCCAGCTTCCACCCCGGGGAGTCGCGGAACCTTTTGCTGTGTTGATGTGTGGGCGGATCACTGTGGCCCGCCTCGAGGGGTTGAATCCTCTCTCTCTCTCTCTCTCTCTCTCTCTCTCTCTCTCTCTCTCTCTCTCTCTCTCTCTCTCTCCCTCTCTTCACTTGATGACTGTCACTGTCTGTCTGTCCGTCTTCCTGGAATCTGGTACCACCCTTAGGGGGTGAAAAAAAAATATCACAAAACCGTGTGGAACGGGTGACGGGTGCCCTGGCCTCAACCAGATGGCTCACAGCTCTTTACGTAGTCTCGTTTGATTGAGTAAATGGGAAGGAACATTCATCATCACACCTCACTGATAATATGAAATTAGGTTGGCCTTTTAATTCACAGCGCCGATACAGAAATCCTCCTCCGTGAAATGCCCAAAACAAGAAGGATTTTGTGAAGACGCAACGTTGTTTCAGAGAAATTCTCTTGTATCACTTCATAATGCTATCAAACTTCTTCTCCTTCTTCTTCTTCTTCTTCTTCTTCTTCTTCTTCTTCTTCTTCTTCTTCTTGGAATGTTTTTGATTCAAGACGGTCTTGGTGTAGAACTCGTGTGTTGCAGGACTCCGGGTTCGAGCCCCGCCGTTCCTTGTAGAACTCCATGTTGTAGAACTTCGCTGTAAAACTCTCCTCACGGCTGATGTGTTCCACGGTGTGTTTGCTCCAGGATCTCGCAACTCAACTCGTAACCCTGTCGGCGTGGGTAACACCTTTTTGTGGGGTGTTACTAACGCTTGTTATCACCGTCACACGCGTTACGAGCCAGGAGTGTGACGGAGTTAGCTTCCACCGTCACAAGAGTTATCAAAATACTACTGCGTCACGCATCACAGATCACTGTACTTGTAACACTGTGTTGCTATTTCGGCGCCCCAGTCGCTCCTTTGTGTCCGTCTATTGTGTTGGCGGGTCCAGCAACACTCCTGTATGTGTTACATTCAACACAAACACAAAGGAGCACTTAACACTGTGTCTGTGTTACGTACGAACACTTGTACGGAATGATATGTACGTACATACCTTGGCCAACATTTTGTGTTGCTACTTGATAAGTAACTAACTCATTTACATAACGTCAAATACCAAGTGTTGCCTCGCTGTCGGCGGAGGTAAACAGAGACGAGAGTGATTGCTGCGTACAGAAAATGTAACGTGGGTACGAAGTCAGGGGATAAAGAAAACGAAGAGGTAAATATACCGAGGTCTCTTTGTTAACCCCTCCAGTCCGGCGACTTAACCCCTCCAGTCCGGCGACTTAACCCCACCAGTACTACGACTTAACCCCTCCAGTCCGGCGACTTAACCCCTCCAGTACTACGACTTAACCCCTCCAGTCCGGCGACTTAACCCCTCCAGTCCGGCGACTTAACCCCTCCAGTACTACGACTTAACCCCTCCAGTACTACGACTTAACCCCTCCAGTACTACGACTTAACCCCTCCAGTACTACGACTTAACCCCTCCAGTCCGGCGACTTAACCCCTCCAGTCGGGCGACTTAACCCCTCCAGTCCGGCGACTTAACCCTTCCCTTCAAGTACAACGACGCATCAAGTGGCGTCTTTGTTCCGAATCAGGTACCGTGTACGACCAGGGTATAGTCAAAGCTCACGAGACGCCAGCCTGGGGCGCCCTAGTGGCAGTGGACGAGGTGTAACCCTGCTCCTGCTGGCGGTGATGGAACGGCTCTTATCTGCTGATGACGCCGTGTGGGTAGACACGTGTTGCGATGATGATGATGATGATGATGATGATGATGATGATGATGATGATGACGGTGTCTTCACCACAGGGTTACCTCGACAGGCACAGACGGCGTCTACTATGATAAAGCCGTGGGTGGAGGAGGGTTGCACGGGAGCGAACACTCTCCCACCACCGTCCCTCAGACGGATTAGTACGCTGTGTGGGAGAGAGAGAGAGAGAGAGAGAGAGAGAGAGAGAGAGAGAGAGAGAGAGAGAGAGAGAGAGAGAGAGAGAGAGAGAGAAGGGGACTTTACGAGACTTGTGGTGGTGGTGGTAGTGGTGTGTGTGTGTGTGTGTTCCCACTCCACGGGACTACATGCCACCTGAGGCAGACAGGCTACCGAGGGGCTACTGGTCCCCGGCTACGTTGGCGTAGTTCCCGTGTGTGGACTACGGCTCCTTCGCTCAGCTCCCCCGTCTACCTGGAAGGATTGCGGACCTCATCGTCCCTACACTCACAAGCTGTTGTTGTTGTTGTTGTTGTGTTGTTTATCCACTTTCGTAATGTTCTCTTGGCTTCGTGGGTACTGTTAGGATTAAGAGGCAATTAACACCACAGAGGGTCATTAGCCAGGGCCTTAATCACACACATCTGATGGATAAAACTATGCACGTTTTGCTTCCAACTTTGGTTACGTCAACCAAAGCTCTTCTCCAGCATCTAAAACATAGTATATATGAATATATATATATATATATATATATATATATATATATATATATATATATATATATATATATATATATATATATATATATATATATATATGGGGAGGTGATAACAAGTAGTGGTGATGTGAGAAGGAGATGGAATGAGTATTTTGAAGGTTTGTTGAATGTGTCTGATGACAGAGTGGCAGATATAGGGTGTTTTGGTCGAGGTGGTGTGCAAAGTGAGAGGGTTAGGGAAAATGATTTGGTAAACAGAGAAGAGGTAGTAAAAGCTTTGCGGAAGATGAAAGCCGGCAAGGCAGCAGGTTTAGATGGTATTGCAGTGGAATTTATTAAAAAAGGGGGTGACTGTATTGTTGACTGGTTGGTAAGGTTATTTAATGTATGTATGACTCATGGTGAGGTGCCTGAGGATTGGCGGAATGCGTGCATAGTGCCATTGTACAAAGGCAAAGGGGATAAGAGTGAGTGCTCAAATTACAGAGGTATAAGTTTGTTGAGTATTCCTGGTAAATTATATGGGAGGGTATTGATTGAGAGGGTGAAGGCATGTACAGAGCATCAGATTGGGGAAGAGCAGTGCGGTTTCAGAAGTGGTAGAGGATGTGTGGATCAGGTGTTTGCTTTGAAGAATGTATGTGAGAAATACTTAGAAAAGCAAATGGATTTGTATGTAGCATTTATGGATCTGGAGAAGGCATATGATAGAGTTGATAGAGATGCTCTGTGGAAGGTATTAAGAATATATGGTGTGGGAGGCAAGTTGTTAGAAGCAGTGAAAAGTTTTTATCGAGGATGTAAGGCATGTGTACGTGTAGGAAGAGAGGAAAGTGATTGGTTCTCAGTGAATGTAGGTTTGCGGCAGGGGTGTGTGATGTCTCCATGGTTGTTTAATTTGTTTATGGATGGGGTTGTTAGGGAGGTAAATGCAAGAGTCCTGGAAAGAGGGGCAAGTATGAAGTCTGTTGGGGATGAGAGAGCTTGGGAAGTGAGTCAGTTGTTGTTCGCTGATGATACAGCGCTGGTGGCTGATTCATGTGAGAAACTGCAGAAGCTGGTGACTGAGTTTGGTAAAGTGTGTGGAAGAAGAAAGTTAAGAGTAAATGTGAATAAGAGCAAGGTTATTAGGTACAGTAGGGTTGAGGGTCAAGTCAATTGGGAGGTGAGTTTGAATGGAGAAAAACTGGAGGAAGTGAAGTGTTTTAGATATCTGGGAGTGGATCTGGCAGCGGATGGAACCATGGAAGCGGAAGTGGATCATAGGGTGGGGGAGGGGGCGAAAATTTTGGGAGCCTTGAAAAATGTGTGGAAGTCGAGAACATTATCTCGGAAAGCAAAAATGGGTATGTTTGAAGGAATAGTGGTTCCAACAATGTTGTATGGTTGCGAGGCGTGGGCTATGGATAGAGTTGTGCGCAGGAGGATGGACGTGCTGGAAATGAGATGTTTGAGGAAAATGTGTGGTGTGAGGTGGTTTGATCGAGTAAGTAACGTAAGGGTAAGAGAGATGTGTGGAAATAAAAAGAGCGTGGTTGAGAGAGCAGAAGAGGGTGTTTTGAAATGGTTTGGGCACATGGAGAGAATGAGTGAGGAAAGATTGACCAAGAGGATATATGTGTCGGAGGTGGAGGGAACGAGGAGAAGAGGGAGACCAAATTGGAGGTGGAAAGATGGAGTGAAAAAGATTTTGTGTGATCGGGGCCTGAACATGCAGGAGGGTGAAAGGAGGGCAAGGAATAGAGTGAATTGGAGCGATGTGGTATACAGGGGTTGACGTGCTGTCAGTGGATTGAATCAAGGCATGTGAAGCGTCTGGGGTAAACCATGGAAAGCTGTGTAGGTATGTATATTTGCGTGTGTGGACGTGTGTATAAACATGTGTATGGGGGGGGGGGGTTGGGCCATTTCTTTCGTCTGTTTCCTTGCGCTACCTCGCAAATGCGGGAGACAGCGACAAAGTATAAAAAAAAAAAAAAAAAATATATATATATATATATTCCTATGAGTCCACGGGGAAAATGAAACACGATAAGGTCCCACGCGCAAAATTGTGATCCTTTCCAATATATATATATATATATATATATATATATATATATATATATATATATATATATATATATATATATATATAATATATATATATGTATATATATATTATATATATATATATATATATATATATATATATATATATATATATATATATATATATATATATATATATATACATATATATATATATATATACATATATATACATATATATATATATATATATATATATATATATATATATATATATATATATACATACATACATATACATATTCACTGGAGTACCAGCGCAAAATTTGTCTACCATGACGAAGCGTAATCCAGTGGCAGGAAATTTTTTTTTCCGCTAGTAAACCAGTGAGAATTTTTTGTGTCAGTACATTACCAAGGATTGGTTCTTACTGGTGCACGGAAATCACTCGCTCTGGCAAGATAATGAACCACCTCCAGAAATCGAGATACGGGTCCCTCTCCACGGCAAGACGGGTCCCTCCCCACTGCAAGAGAAGTCCCTCTCCACTGCAAGACGGGAACCTCTCCACGGCAAGACGGGCCCCTCTCCACGGCAAGACGGGTCCCTCTCCACGGCACGGCAAGAGAGGTCCCTCTCCACGGCAAGACGGGTCCCTCTACACTGCAAGAGGTCCCTCTCCACGGCAAGAGAGGTCCCTCTCCACGGCAAGACGGGTCCCTCTCCACTGCAAGAGAGGTCCCTCTCCACGGCAAGACATACGCAGTCATCCACGCCAACCAAATGATCGTGGATAGAGCACAACAGACAAGAGGGCCGAAGCAAGCTTCGGCTTCGGGTTCGACCTCACGAAGCCAGCTCTTGCAAGGCCATGGCTTCGAATTCATTCCTTTTTTTTAAGGGGCTTCGACTTGGGCTTCGACGAAGAACGATCCTGGGGCGAGAGAAGGTACAGCCAGGGCTTTTGGCTTCGGCTGATTTCAAGAGACCATGAACATTCCTTGAGGGAAAAGAAATGAATCCTAGAAATGTGCAAACAACATCTTCCGGCGACAACTCTGGCTTAAAAGCTGGGGGAATGTGGAAGAACGGGTGTTGATACAGCATACATTATACTGTAGTTTCGTTCACAGGGAGGCTCCTGCTGCCGGAGGCAAGGGGTTGTGGAGGGGAGGAGGAGGAGGAGGAGGAGGAGAAGGAGAAGGAGGAGGAGGAGGAGGAGGAGGTTGCACCTGAGCGGGAGGAGGGAGGTCCTAGAGCGCCATTGCGATGAGTGTGGGTAAGTGAGGAGGAACACCAAGGTGCTACCTCTTACCTTGCCTCACCAGTCCATCATGCTACACACACACACACACTCACCTATAAGTGAGTGTAAACCTCACCCCACTCCTGGCTCATCAGGCCTCCAGCACACCTGGATTCTTGTCTTGGAAGAATAAGAAAAAAATATTATAAGTGAGAGTCGTCATGCCAGAAGCTGTGGTGGAGAGAGAGAGAGAGAGAGAGAGAGAGAGAGAGAGAGAGAGAGAGAGAGAGAGAGAGAGAGAGAGAAGCACCTGAGACTCTACCACTGGGATAGGGTTAGCTCATGGAGTCTCTACTTTGGTGGCATCTTGAAAATTTACGAAAAAAAAAAGAAAAAAGATGCTGATGATGATGATGATGGTGTATGTATGTCTGTGTGTGGACTGAGCGCCGGCGGCCTGTAAGTGGATGATCATAGCAACCTGGATCAGGGAAGGGAACTTGACAACCACTGTCGTGCTGGCTGACTGCCCCTGACGTCACTGAAAAAAAAACAACCCTTCAGATACCCAGGCGGGCAGTGGCTCCCTTGCAAGTGGTGGCTTGTAGCCCTGGGAGAGATGAGTGTGATTCACCAATGGCTTGAGCTCAGTACGATCTCTCCCTTGAGGAGAATCGCGTTGCCAGCGATCGGTCAAGTGGGCTTCCAGTTGGCCAAAACCAATCACCAGATGCTAAGGAGGCTGGAGGTTGAGAGGCCCCGGCTTGCCATTGGGTCAGCTGCCTTGTTACGTCGTTGACTGTCAGGTGAACAGCCCTGGCGTGCCAATGGTCCGCGGCCTTAGCCTGCCATTAGCCAGTGTTCAGTAGCCTTGGCTTGTCATTGGCTGTGAGGTTAAGAGCCGTGGCTTGCCATTGGTCCGCAGCCTTGGTATGTCGTTGGCTGTAAGGCTAGCAGCCATTGGTCAGCAGCCTTGGCCTGTCATTGGTTGTGAGGGTCATCCACTAGCTGGAGAACCATTGCATAGGCCAGGAGGTGATTCCGTTAATAATACCGAGTAATGATTGGCCAGGAAACGGCAGGGGGTAAACTTCATGTAATTCTCTTTTGGCTGATTACAAATTCACATATATACGAAGTAGTAATTTACTGTGATATGTTATTGACTGCTTGTATGGATTACATGTGTATTATGTGAGTAGATATATTGATTTATTTTGTCCATACATGTTACTGATGAAGACATCATCAAATTTCAGTTCAAAAGGATTATGTTTCTTGTTTTCTTGTTCCGAGACTTGTGACCATGCTAACCGTTTTCTCTCGTCCCATCAGAGTGTCGGCCGTGCTCGGAGGACGAGCTCCTGCACCTGTACTGCGCGGCGGACTTCGTGGCCAAGGGCACCATCGTCGGAGTGACGGACGACCCCCACCTGAGCCGCACCACCATCACCATCCGCGCCACCAAGCTCTTCCAGCAGACCTCCCCCGTCTTCAGGCACTCCCGCGGCCACGGCAGGAAGCACGCGAGGGGCAAGACGAGTCCTGCGAAGGAGGAGGAGGAGGAGGAGGACCTCGGGTTCCTCAGCAACCTAGTGCTGGAGGAAGGGGGCTACGTGGGCCGCGTGGAGGTGCCACTGCAGTGTGGGGCTCGGGCGGGCGAGGGGGAGTTCCTGGTGATGGGCGTGATGCGCCTTGGCCAACCCATCTTGCGATGTGCCCCAAGACACGAGGAGTGGCTGACCCTAGCTCGAGGGGCGCAGGCCAGAGCGCAGTGTGTCCTCGAGACCTGAGGCTCAACGGACGGAGGCGTCGCGTGTCGGTGGATACCGTCCACAGACG
The DNA here is from genome assembly GCF_036320965.1 of Panulirus ornatus. Taxonomy (NCBI): domain Eukaryota; kingdom Metazoa; phylum Arthropoda; class Malacostraca; order Decapoda; family Palinuridae; genus Panulirus; species Panulirus ornatus. The sequence goes on from NC_092257.1 coordinate 5,660,455, forward strand.
ACTCCTGAGGGTGAAAGCTGAGGGAATGTATTCATCCCTCTCCCCACCAAAAAAAACAATGTGTTGTGATGTGGTTGATTTGACGAACGTGGCGACAATGATGATGATGATGATGATGATGATGATGATGACGAGGAGATGATACAGGGAAATTCATCCTTGCCATGCGAAGCAATACGGCAATAATAAACCAAGTGTTTTAAAGGAAAAGAAAATTTTTTTTTCTTAAAACATGAAGTGCCACTTTGGTGCAATATATACGTATATGTGTCTTTGTAGGAGACTGAAACAATGGAAGTCATAGGTGATACCACTATAGTTAGTCAGTGTCCAGTGTGTGTGTTCGTGTGTGTGTAGTAGTAGTGGAGAGAGAGAAGAGACACGAAAACACTCTCCAAACACGAAGCAATACCGTGTCTCGTCACGGAAGACTGAACCTCAATGACCCAGTAACCCTATGACTTGAAATTAGTGAACCTCGTACACACGCACACACACACACGCACATACACCCATTAACGCTTCATCTCAACCTCTTGTTGGGATCCCGAACCTTTCCAGTGCCGAACCCAGTACGGAGGCGGAGAAGCCTGCCTTCTCTCTCGCCCAACCAGACAGTTGTATGAACAAGTCTCTTTAGTGCCACTGTTGCCCGTCTCGACTGGTGCCATAAGTGTTGTGACTGACGACCTGGCCACCGTACGCCAGGTCTCACTGAGTTGTACAATTGTTGTGATGCTTATTATCTCTTTTTTAAGCACCGAGCCTGAAGCAGGGGACCACGAAGTGAGCTCCCCCCACGAATTTCACTACCGTTCTTTCCCAGGTGTACAGTCGAATGGACCGTGTGTACAAGCCACGGTTGATTCATTCATTTTTTCCCTGAAGAAGTTAATGACAAACGACCCCTCCCCTCTCCTCAGCATACAACTTGTGATGGGGGCATTATACCACAGGTTTAATGATACAGTAACGCTTGTATTCACTCGAAGATTACACAAAAAATATGATGCCCTCCGCCCCCATTGTAAATTGTCAGTATGTGATCTCTTTCAGTACTTTGACTGAGAACCTGTTGTTGTATATAATATCCGTTTCCTTTATGTAAATACTTGAAGATTATTCATATTTTTCTGGTAGGTCTATTTTTTTAAGTCAAGATTACGGAAAAAATTTAATGTTCTAAGTTGTCAAAAGTTGTAGGAAATGCTAATATCCTTCGTCCGTATATTGGAACATAGATTGACAGAACATCTGTGATGTTGAGGGATGACTTAAGAAAGTAGCTGTCACCATAAGATGAGCCAGATGTGTCAGCTGGCGCAAGCATCTGTCTTCAGGATGGGGTTTGAGGGGGGGTCCTCTCACAGATGTGCAAGAAGGGGTCAGTTAACTATTAGCATCCTGCTGGTGTACAAAGCTGTAGAAATGATATATTTTCTTCCTTTCTCCAAGGTGGTTCGCTTTTGTGAATGTCCCAGTGCAAGAAACTACCCCATTCGAGGGAGTTCTAGTTCTTGAAATGACCAGTGCTTGCAATGTCTGGTTTACAAATGCCCCCACAGCTGTAATGATGCGCAATTCTGATGGTGTTGTAGTTCGCTGATGACGCCGTCGGAGTGGCATCCTATACACTGAGGGTTGCATTCTGACGGGAAGTTCGTGGTCACTTCTGGGCAACTACGATTTTATCTTCTCCATTTGTGCTTTTTAAAGGCAGCCACTCGGAGGGCTGGTCTTAAGTAGTGAGTTAACTATCAAAATATATGTAACTTTTTGACTATACAATCAAATGAAATTTCTCTGGTCAAACCAAAAAAAAAAAAAAAAAAAAAATAAGTAGAAAATTACTTTTTTATAAGTAAATTCATTTCGTAACTATATTTACGGTTTCACATAAACATAGTTCATTTTACATATGAAATATTGTTTACCAATCAAGATAATATCTAGTATACTTTAATATATGTTCATCAGAGAACTATTTTACTATAAATAAACAGAACTTCAATTTTTTAAATAATCTATAATGAAGATAGTCACTATCATTACTACTTAAAACTCAAAATTTTACCAGTGAACTTTGGGATTCATTAAGTTGAACCCAATTTGGACAGTGACCTCTGGGCCTGACAGAAGTGACCACTAACAAGAACCAATTCTTTTTTGTCTCCCCCGAAGTTACAAATCTTATTATTTATTTATGTTGTTTGTGCGGAAGCATTTCCAGTTCATGTATATTACTTTTTCACCATCTCTTCTCATCTGTTGCTGTTCCTTTATTAATCCATGAATCTAAAGGTGCCATTAGAATAACCTAGGTCATTATATGTATATACTGTAATTTGTATGGTGTAGAGGGACTGATTATATATATATATATATATATGTATATATATATATATATATATATATATATATATATATATATATATATATATATATATATATATATATATATATATGTATATATATATATATATATATATATATATATATATATATTAAAACAGCTGTAAGGGCATACTTATTGATTGATCTCAGTACTGTACAACGTGACAGTTGTACACATGTACATCTGCTGTAACCAGAGCTGTACTGTACTACGCGCAGGTCTGACCTTAATTCAATCCTACAAAACACTGTGTTCCTTCTGAACGTAATCTCAGCATCCAAATTCTAATCACAGAGTCTGTGATTAGTGGAATAATTTGATAAAAAAAAATATATATAGAGAGAGAGATGAATGTTTCTTTGAGTATTGATCTCTTGAGCATAATATTACGACCCTTGAGCACAAAGGTACGACCCTTGAGCACGAAGGTACGACCCTTGAGCACAGAGGTACAACCCTTGAGCACGAAGGTACGACCCTTGAACACGAAGGTACGACCCTTGAGCACGAAGGTACGACCCTTGAGCAGGAAGGTACGACCCTTGAGCACGAAGGTACGACCCTTGAGCGCGAAGGTACGACCTTTGAGCAAGACGGTACAACCCTTGAGCGCGAAGGTACGACCCTTGAGCAAGACGGTACAACCCTTGAGCGTGAAGGTACGACCCTTGAGCGCGAAGGTGCGACCCTTGAGCACGACGGTACGACCCCCTGGGTATGAAAGCCTGACCTTTGCCATGACCTGTAAGGGCCGAACCACATCATCACACCTCAGGGTAGCTGTGACGTACTGAGGGTCGTCATCTTATGCTGTAGGAGTTTAAATTTCTTTTAAGAATAACAAAATACATATCACCACAGATGTTCTAACTCTTATCACCTCTTATCAAGGCAAGATAGCACAATGTCCTCATAGCTAACAGCCGCTGAACATAGAAAGGCAAATCCCCTTTAAATCCTATTATATTGAAACTAGTCGTGATTTTAGAGATTAATGGATTAACATTGACGTGGTCGAGCCACTGTACATATTGATTAATATTTTTTTTGTTTTCTCCATTGTTCCCGCAACCGTGAATTCGTTGTGCCAAATTAATCCTTTCCTTGTTTATTTTTTTGTTCTTCTCATGTTTTCCCTATTTGTTTCCTTCTTCTTTTTTTGTTATTGAGCTGTACTTATGTAAACTTATGATGACGTGTTTGTATATATTGTGATGATTATAAGTGAATATATTTGGACTTTGAATTAAACGGTCGTATCATTTCATCCTTTGGTATAAGATACTAAATCATGTACAAATTCGAAGCATATGTTGAACCCTGGTTGTGGCTCCCGGTCCACAGTCAACCCAGCTGTTCATCGAACCCTAAGGGTTTGGTCAATAGAATGGGTCTCTAGCTCAGGCTGAGTTGTATATATATATATATATATATATATATATATATATATATATATATATATATATATATATATATATAGCATTAATTAGATGGCCTTGATTACGGCTTCGGTTGCCCGTGCCATCTCAGCTAAACGAAAGAAAACACAAAAAATCAAAAACTATGAAAAATAAAACTGGAATATGTAAATGGAATGGGTACAAAGCCCCCAAGAAACATAGATATCCCTGGTTGATGTACTTAATGGGATTCTAGGACAACTGCTAAAATGCTATGAACTTAGCAAATGCTATGACAAATAGAGGAGAACCAACAGATTGCTGCTAAAATGTTATATGAGTTTAGCAAATGTTATGATGAATGCCACAGAACTAACATATTGCTACTAAAATGTAATAAAGTTAACAAAGTGTTGCTCTGATATCTACCATATTCCCATAGTCTTTGAATACCACCTCAACTCCCATGTTCTTAAGACACCTTGAATTTCGGCCTTCTCTCTGATCACCAGTGTGGCTTTCGTAAGGCGAGATCCACTGGTGATATTCTTTCCTGTCGTGTTAATGTCTGGTCATCCTCCCAGAAGGATGATGGGGGTAATCTTGTGTAGCTGCCCATGATATATTCCAAGCTTTTGACACGTTGTGGCATCGGGGTCTCATGTCTAAGCTCCCCTCTTTTGGCTTCCCTCCCACACTTTGCTCCCTCATATCTAGCTTCCTCTCTGGCCGATCTATCTCTGTGGTTGTTGATGGATCAGCCTCTCCCCTGTACTCCATCAGCAGTGGTGTCCCTCAAGGTTTTCGTCCTGTCTCTTACCGTTTTCTCCTTATTATCAATAATTTCGTTTCTTCTGCAGATAAGCAAATGCACTCATAAGCTGCCGACTCAACACAGCGTTCCTCCACATCCTGCATATCTGCTCCTTCTTCTTCTCTCTCGATCTGCATCACTTCTCGACACAAACTTTTTTCTGCAAACTCAGACTTGGACAGGCTATTTCAGGGTGGTACAAGGAATCTGTTTTAAGTTTAATGCCTCCAAGACCTAGTTACTCTTGAAGAATCCACACATCTTTCCTTTCTCCTATGACGGATCTGCAATTTCAGCTCTTACCTCAATGATCACATTACGTATTATTGTGAGATCCACACTATCTTGGAAATCCTACATTTCGGAAATAATCAAGTCTGTCTCTATGAAACTGGGTGTCCTATTCAGATGTCGAAATTTCTCCTGTTTTGAACAGTTGCTCCGTTTATACAAGGGATTGATCCGTCCTTGTATGGAATACTGCTCTCACAGCTGGGGCGGCTCTAGCTCTGCTTCCTTTTTTGACAGGGTTGAGTCGAAAGCGATTCGACATACAAAATGTCCCAGACTAACATCCAAGCTTGACCCCCTTGCCCTACGCCGCATTGTTGGTTCACTTTCCCTCTTCTGTAGGTATCACTTTGGTTTTTGCTCCCGAGAGCTAGCTGCTTGTGTGCCCCCCACCACCACTAGCTAGACCACGCAATACTCGGCAAGCTGATGCGTCACATGGTTACTGTGTGGCCGCTGGCAACTCAAAAGGGTGGGCCGTTTTGATAACTGTTACCTTCCCTACACGTCGAAGCACTGGAACTCTCTACCCTCTCATGTCTCTCCCTATAACTATGGCTTGGCACATGGTAAAAGACAGGTTTTTCCACCACCTCCAAAATTCGCAAGTACTCTTCCTTGTCTGTTCTTTTTTCCCTACCATTACCATCTCTATATTTCAATCAAGGCCCGGCCTTGATGTGGACTTCTGTCCAGACTGGAGCCTTAAACGAAAGAAAAAAAAAAAAGAATGCTCTGGTAAATGCCAGAGGACTAAGAAATTGCTTTTATAGTCTCTTCATTTTATAGAATTATACACATGGAGATATGACGCATTAAATGCGTACACGGGGAATGACTAGACCCTTTAAGCTACGCATTTTGCCACCCTTACGCTTAACCAACGATTTTCCCACGCAGTGAATAGCTAAAGTAACAGTGTCGGGTGTGGGAACCACTTGGTCAATGACTTGCTACAGACGGTACGACCCTTGAGCACGACACTACGATCCCTGAGCACGACGCTACGATCCCTGAGCACGACGCTAGATCCATGAGCAAGACGGTACGACCCTAAAGCACGACGCTACGATCATTGAGCACGACGGTACGATCCCTGAGCACGACGGTACGATCATTGAGCACGACGCTACGATCCCTGAGCACGACGGTACGATCATTGAGCACGACGCTACGATCCCTGAGCAAGACGGTACGATCCCTGAGCACGACGCTAGATCCATGAGCAAGACGGTACGACCCTAGAGCACGACGCTACGATCCTTGAGCAAGACGGTACGACCCTAGAGCACGACGCTACGATCCCTGAGCACGACGCTACGATCCTTGAGCAAGACGCTACGATCCCTGAGCACGACGGTACGATCCCTGAGCAAGACGCTACGATCCCTGAGCACGACGGTACGATCCCTGAGCAAGACGGTACGATCCCTGAGCACGACGCTATGATCCTTGAGCAAGACGCTACGATCCCTGAGCAAGACGGTACGATCCCTGAGCACGACGGTATGATCCCTGAGCAAGACGGTACGATCATTGAGCACGACGGTACGATCCCTGAGCAAGACGCTACGATCCCTGTGGTCGTACCGTCGTGCCCCAGGGTCGTGGCGTCGTGCTTAAGGATAGTTTCCTCGTGCTCATGTGGTCGTACCGTCGTGCCCCAGGGCCTTAACAGTCGTGCTCATGTGGTCGTACCGTCGTGCCCCAGGGTCTTAGCGTCGTGCTCATGTGGTCGTACCGTCGTGCTCATGTGGTCGTACCGTCGTGCCCCAGGGTCTTACCGTCGTGCTCATGTGGTCGTACCGTCGTGCTCATATGGTCGTACCGTCATGCCCCAGGGTCTTAGCGTCGTGCTCATGTGGTCGTACCGTCGTGCCCCAGGGTCTCACCGTCGTGCTCATGTGGTCGTACCGTCGTGCTCATGTGGTTGTACCGTCGTGCTCATGTGGTCGTACCGTCGTGCCCCAGGGTCTCACCGTCGTGCTCATGTGGTCGTACCGTCGTGCTCATGTGGTTGTACCGTCGTGCCCCAGGGTCTTACCGTCGTGCTCATGTGGTCGTACCGTCGTGCCCCAGGGTCTTACCGTCGTGCTCATATGGTCGTAACGTCGTGCTCATGTGGTCGTACCGTCGTGCCCCAGGGTCGTGGCGTCGTGCTCAAGGATCGTTTCCTCGTGCTCATGTGGTCGTGCCCTCGTGCCCCAGGGTCGTACTGTCGTGCTCAAGGATCGTGCCGTCGTGCTCATATGGTCGTATCGTCGTGTTCATATGGTCGTACCGTCGTGCTCATGTGGTCGTACCGACGTGCTCCTGGGGCTGAACATCTCAACACACGAGGGATCTCACCCGGGGAATCGTACCAGTTGTGAACCAGTTTCTCCCGCTGGGTCCAGCCCTTGAGAACAGGATATGCCGATCTAATTACCAGTTAGCCTCTGTGACGATCTAATTACCACCTGGCCTCCGTGACGATCTACTCACCAGTTGGCCTCCTCCGCGCAATACCATCAAAATTTGTTCAAAAGTCGGACCTGTTCAATTGTTCGGTGATTAAAAGTCTTTCCAAATACCTGTACCTTAAAAACCACACAATAATAATGTGTGTGTGTATATATATATATATATATATATATATATATATATATATATATATATATATATATATATATATATACATGTAAAGATCATGAATTCGATTCTATAAGTGGAAAGCAGATGGCCAGACGATGATGACTGAGAGGAACTGCTGAGGTTTCTTAACACACACACACACAGACACAGACACACACACACACAGACACAGACACACACACACACACACACACACACACACACAGACACACACACACACACACACACACACACACACACACACAAAGTTTTCTTCAGGAAGGATGACTTGCGTGTGCAACAACAACAACATGAGGAGAAAGACAACAACAACAACAACAACAACAACAACAACAAAAATACAAAATCAAATATGCATAAACAATGCCAAACTGGTTCAGTGTGTACCTGTTGTTGGGCGAGGAGGAGCGGGCGGGGGTGTGTGTGTCGACGAGGTGCAGCTGGGCAGCAGACTGCCCTCGCGAACAACCTGGCTGATCAAAGGCTGCTTAGCTGTAGAAGACGTGTGCTCCCCAACACACATGTAGGTGAGGTGGTGCTGGGGGCGGGTTAAGGGCGAGATTCATCTTCACACCCATCCTCAAGTAAAATGAAAACACACACACACACACCAGCATCTGTAAGGTAATACAAGATTATAAAGGTTACAGTCTATTCATCTAAGTATCTTTCTATCTATATCTATGTATCTGTAAGGTGATACAAGGTTACAGTCTATTCATCTATCTAAGTATCTTTCTATCTATCTATGTATCAAGTAAAATGAAAACACACACACACCAGCATCTGTAAGGTAATACCAGGTTACAAAAGTTCGTCTATTTATCTATCTAAGTATCTTTCTATCTATTTATGTATCTGTAAGGTAATACAAGGTTACAGTCTATTTATCTATCTAAGTATCTTTCTATCTATCTATGTATCTGTAAGGTAATACAAGGTTACAGTCTATTTATCTATCTAAGTATCTTTCTATCTATCTATGTATCTGTAAGGTAATACAAGGTTACAGTCTATTTATCTATCTAAGTATCTTTCTATCTATCTATGTATCTGTAAGGTAATACAAGGTTACAGTCTATTTATCTATCTAAGTATCTTTCTATCTATTTATGTACCTGTAAGGTAATACAAGGTTACAGTCTATTTATCTATCTAAGTATCTTTCTATCTATCTATGTATCTGTAAGGTAATACAAGGTTACAGTCTATTTATCTATCTAAGTATCTTTCTATCTATCTATGTATCTGTAAGGTAATACAAGGTTACAGTCTATTTATCTATATAAGTATCTTTCTATCAATTTATGTATCTGTAAGGTAATACAAGGTTACAGTCTATCTATCTATCGAAGTATCTTTCAATCTATCTATCTATGTGTCCATCAGCTATCCATCTATCAATGTATCCTTGTATCTATCTATCTATCTATCTATCTATCTATCTACAGGTGTGTGCACATCTGTCTCTGTCTATGTTCATAGGCTACAAGTGTGCGTGTATGTTCCAGCTATCCTTGTCTAGCTTCGTGCATATCTACTTCTCTCTCTCTCTCTCTCTCTCTCTCTCTCTCTCTCTCTCTCTCTCTCTCTCTCTCTCTCTCTCTCTCTCTCTCTCTCTCTCTCTCTCTCTCTCTCTCTCAGTTCGAGGTACGTCTACACAACACCCCGGCATCAGGAGACCGAGCTCCCCCCCCGACTGGACTATCTGTACCCAGAACTCGCCCACCTTTGACCCTCCGACCTCTCTCCTGGAGTGCGTTCGCCCGCGCAGCCCCCACGAACTCCCCCATTAAACGCAACCCTTACCCCCCACCACACACCCCTCCCTCCCCACACTTAACCATCTGACTTATCCACCCTGCGTAAACTACATGAAGTCATCAAATCCACTTTTGAAATAGAGTGCGTCACCTCCTCACTGCTGGAATAAAGTGCGTTCCCCCTGGCTTTGCTCTGCATTAAAGTGCGTTACTCTCTCGGCTCGAATTTCCCCGAAATCTTCACGGGATTTTACCCAAACATCACCAGTCGTTAACGCACTCTACGACATCATCGTGACCGGTATGTTAATGTTAACACATTCTACGCCATGCCTTGGTCCCGAACGTTAATGTTAACACACTCTACGTCATGCTTTGGTCTTGAAAGTTAATGTTAACACACTCTACACCATGACTTGGCCCTGAATATCAATGTTAACGCTCTACGCCATGCTTTGGTCCTGAATGTTAATGTTAACACACTCTACACCATGCTTTGGCCCTGAATGTTAATGTTAACACACTCTACACCATGACTTGGCCCAAAATGTTAGCCACCCACCCCACAAATGGCTAAACCCTAAACATCAAATTCAACAAGTTGTCCAACAAACAAAAAACAAAAAGAAAAAAGAAAATACAAATATTTCAAGACTTGTTTGGACACCTAAGATGATATATATATATATATATATATATATATATATATATATATATATATATATATATATATATATATATATATAGAGAGAGAGAGAGAGAGAGAGAGAGAGAGAGAGAGAGAGAGAGAGAGAGAGAGAGAGAGTTAGCTCCCTCGAGGACACAGTAGCCTTGTTTTTCCCTCTCTACCAGACGCGCGCGCGCGCGCGCGAGCCCTCTCCACACCTGCTGGTGACCCAATGCACACACACAGGTGGTCATGTACACACACAGGTGGTCATGTACACACACAGGTGGCCATGTACACTAAGATGACTCGGCAGACACATATGGGCCTGTACACACACACACACACACACACACACACCCGGTCATGTACAAACAGGTGAACTTGTATGCATGACACAGGTGATTATGTACACACAGATGTCCATGTACAGACAGGTGGTCATGTACATACATGTAAACTTAACTGGTCATGTACACACAGGTGATCATGTACACACAAGTGGTCATGTACACATAACTGATCATGTACACACAGGTGACCATGTGCACACGTCTGGTTATGTACACATGACTGATCATGTACACGAACCTGGTCGTTTACACACAGGTGACCATGTACACACAGCTGGTCATGTACATATAACTCATAATGCACACAGACCTGGTCATTTACACATAAGTTATCATGTACACACAGCTGATCATGTACACAAAACTAGTCATGTACACAAACTTGGTCATTTACGCACAGGTGACCGTGTACACACAGTTGGCCATGTACACATAACTAGCCATGTACGTACAGCTGTTCATGTATACAGGCGATCCTTTACACACAGGCGTTCATGTACACAAAGATGTACACATGCCCGCACATAAACCTGAGTATATATATACGAGATGGTGTACATTACCCTGTAAGAATAGGAAGAAATGTACACACACACACACACACACACACACACACACACACACACACACACACACATTCAATCCAGTAAATGTAGAACAATGAGGATGGGACATTTTGAACGAGACCTTGATAAACAATACACTGCAGGTGTGTGTGTGTGTGTGTGTGTGTGTGTGTGTGTGTGTGTGTGTGTGTGTGTGAGGGACGTGGGAGCAGCCATCGCCCCTAACACGTGACCACAGCCCCAGTTCAAGAAGGGTAACATGGAGAGAAATCTGTCTCCTGGCAGACATGACCATCACATTCAAATTAATGGAGAGGGAAATACTCAGCCAAAAACTCAAACGTCTCACGAGAGACCATAGCTAGAGAAATCGTTCGCCAGGTCTGGTTGCTCGTTCGCCAGGTCTGGCCGCTCGTTCGCCAGGTCTGGTTGCTCGTTCGCCAGGTCTGGCCGCTCGTTCGCCAGGTCTGGTCGCTCGTTCGCCAGGTCTGGCCGCTCGTTCGCCAGGTCTGGCCGCTCGTTCGCCAGGTCTGGCCGCTCGTTCGCCAGGTCTGGTCGCTCGTTCGCCAGGTCTGGCCGCTCGTTCGCCAGGTCTGGCCGCTCGTTCGCCAGGTCTGGCCGCTCGTTCGCCAGGTCTGGTCGCTCGTTCGCCAGGTCTGGTCGCTCGTTCGCCAGGTCTGGTCGCTCGTTCGCCAGGTCTGGCCGCTCGTTCGCCAGGTCTGGTCGCTCGTTCGCCAGGTCTGGTCGCTCGTTCGCCAGGTCTGGCCGCTCGTTCGCCAGGTCTGGCCGCTCGTTCGCCAGGTTTGGTCGCAGGCACTTAATTGAAGAGACGTAGGATTAATAGAGAAGGTCCAGAGAAGAGCGACAAAGAAACAATCAAGAATGAGGAGAGATGAGGTACAGAGAAAGGCCAAAGAGTCTTATATTTGTCCACCATGGATGAGAGAAGAGTAAGGGGCGACCTGATGACAGCATATGTGATTTCAAAACTGACTTGAGGATGAAGATGATGAATAGTTCTTCGTAAAAATGCAGGGACAGGATCACCAGAGGCCTTAACATGATACCAGATAAGAAAAATGATAGAACATGATAGGTAGGATGTACAGAAATGATTACAATCGTACTAGACTTACAGATGAATGGAAGAAAGTGGGGCCTTGAACACACGAATGTGGACAACACAGAGACGTGTGAGAAAGTTGTATGATGGTAGAGAAAGTTCACGAGATGGGGGCCTCCCCACGAGTGTAGAACTCCCTCCCCGTACAGTACAAGAGATGGGGGCCTCCCCACGAGTGTAGAACTCCCTCCCCGTACAGTACAAGAGATGGGGCTCCCCACGAGTGTAGAACTCCCTCCCCGTACAGTACAAGAGATGGGGCTCCCCACGAGTGTAGAACTCCCTCCCCGCACAATACAAGAGATGGGGGCCTCCCCACGAGTGTAGAACTCCCTCCCCGTACAGTACAAGAGACGGGGGCCCCAAGAGTGTAGAACTCCCTCCCCGTACAGTACAAGAGAAGGGGGCCCCACGAGTGTAGAACTCCCTCCCCGAACAGTGCAAGAGATGGGGGCCTCCCCATGAGTGTAGAACTCCCTCCCCGTACAGTACAAGAGACGGGGGCCCCATGGGTGTAGAACTCCCTCCCCGTACAGTACAAGAGATGGAGCTCCCCACGAGTGTAGAACTCCCTCCCCGTACAGTACAAGAGATGGGGCTCCCCACCAGTGTAGAACACTCTCCCCGTACAGTACAAGAGATGGGCTCCCCACGAGTGTAGAACTCCCTCCCCATACAGTACAAGAGATGGGGGCCTCCCCACGAGTGTAGAACTCCCTCCCCGTACAGTACAAGAGATGGGGCTCCCCACGAGTGTAGAACTCCCTCCCCGTACAGTACAAGAGATGGGGGCCTCCCCACGAGTGTAGAACTCCCTCCCCGTACAGTACAAGAGATGGGGGCCTCCCCACGAGTGTAGAACTCCCTCCCCGTACAGTACAAGAGATGGGGCTCCCCACGAGTGTAGAACTCCCTCCCCGTACAGTACAAGAGATGGGGGCCTCCCCACGAGTGTAGAACTCCCTCCCCGTACAGTACAAGAGATGGGGCTCCCCACGAGTGTAGAACTCCCTCCCCGTACAGTACAAGAGATGGGGCCCCACGAGTGTAGAACTCCCTCCCCGTACAGTACAAGAGATGGGGGCCTCCCCACGAGTGTAGAACTCCCTCCCCGTACAGTACAAGAGATGGGGCCCCACGAGTGTAGAACTCCCTCCCCGTACAGTACAGGAGATGGGGGCCCCACGAGTGTAGAACTCCCTCCCCATACAGTACAAATAGTAATTACTCTCCCTCTCTCTCTCTCTCTCTCTCTCTCTCTCTCTCTCTCTCTCTCTCTCTCTCTCTCTCTCTCTCTCTCTCCGGGTGGCATTTCCTTGAATCGCCGAATTCGCTTTCTCTCTTCTTTTCTTTTCTTCTTTTTTTTTTTAACCGTGTTAACTACCCAGAGTAATTATTGGCAGACGCTGATAATTCCTCCATGTGTAAGAAATAAAAAATAAATGGATAATTCCTCCCTTTCACGAAGGCTGACATAATTCTTTTCCCTGTGAGAATAATCGCGCGTTGCGTGCGCTATCGCAAAGCAGCCTGCGCAGTAGGGCTATCGTAGATGATCTAGGGCTATCGTTACGACGTACATGGCAGACGTATCGTCGTGTTTTTGAAGGCTATTTGCCACGGGTATCGGAGATAAGACAGGCTATCGCATGGCGTGTAGAAACAAGGGGGGTGTCGTAACATGGCGTAGGCTATCGTAGGTATACACAGCAGGGCTATCGCAATATACATGGGTTATGACGGAGTACGTGGTGATGGGTATGGTACATCCAACAAGGGTATCGCGTATTACACATATGTATCGCAGATCTACGAGGAGAGGCTATCGTAAGTTACCTGGATGGCCTATTAAGAATGGCCATCGCAAAGTTGATGTAGAAAGGATATCGCAGATCACAGTGAAGAAGCGTGGCATGTGACAAGGTTGGGGTATCGTAGATGGTATGGGGTTACATGAACTAACGGGGTATTGCAAGTCACATGGAAGGTTTATCACATAAGTTGGGTATCGCATGAGACATATCACAGGATAATATACATCGTAATCACATGGGATACATCACATAAGAGGCATCGCAAATCACATGGGATACATCACATAAGAGGTATCGCAAATCACATGGGATAAATCACATAAGAGGTATCGCAAATCACATGGGATACATCACATAAGAGGTATCGCAAATCACATGGGATACATCACATAAGAGGTATCGCAAATCACATGGGATACATCACATAAGAGGTATCGCAAATCACATGGGATACATCACATAAGAGGTATCGCAAATCACATGGGATACATCACATAAGAGGTATCGCAAATCACATGGGATACATCACATAATATGTACGACAGATCACATGAGATGCATCACATAAGGGATATCGTAGACGAGACGGGGTCACATGACGTAAGGGGTATCGCAAATGGCACGGCCGTACCTCTCACATATCGCAGACCACGTTAAAAAAAAAAAAAAACATCGCACTATAAACCACACCGAAGGGCTATCGTAAAGTGGGGACGATATAAGCAAGCAAGGCGGAGCTGCTGGAGTTTTACGAGCCCCTAGTATCGTAAAGACTACAATCGACCCCCTACCTCCTGCTGGACACGATACCCACGTGTGCCTATCAACCCGGGGTCTACGATAGCCAGACGGCGTGGAGCTACAGTGTCCGGTATTCATACGGTCCGCTGGTCGTCGCGGACGGGGAGATAAATAAGCGGGAACCCGGTATTATAGGCGCGTTGGGGAGGAGGAGGGGAGAGAGGGGGGGAGGGGGAGGAGGGGGAGAGGTAGGGGGAAGGGGGGGATATGAGGTGGGGGGGGAGAGGGAGGGAGAGAGCGCGCGCGCGCCAGATGGTCAGCGGACCAGGGACTGCGCACGTGGCCCTACCTGAAGAGCCGGCAAGATGGCTGCCGTTGCTGCAACACGGGGGCGGGAGGAGGAGGAACACGGGGGCGGGAGGAAGAACACGGGGGCGGGAGGAGGAGGAACACGGGGGCGGGAGGAAGAATACGGGGGCGGAAGGAGGAGGAACACGGGGCGGAAGGAGGAATACGGGCGAGAGGAGGAACGCGGGGCGAGAGGAGGAACACGGGGCGGGAGGAGGAACACGGGGCGGGAGGAGGAATCCGGGGCGGGAGTAAGAACACGGGGAGAGGAGGAACACGGGCGAGAGGAGGAACGCGGGACGGGAGGAGGAGGAACACGGGGGCGAGAGGAGGAACACGGGGCAGGAGGAAGAACACGGGCGAGAGGAGGAACACGGGGGCGGGAGGAGGAGGAACATGGGGGCGGGAGGAGGAACACGGGGCAGGAGGAAGAACACGGTGCGGGAGGAGGAACACGGGGCGGGAGGAGGAACACGGTGCAGGAGGAAGAACACGGGGCGGGAGGAGCAACACTGGCGGGAGGAAGAACACGGGGCGGGAGGAGGAACACGGGGCGGGAGGAGGAACACGGGGCGGGAGGAGGAACACGGGGCGGGAGGAGGAACACGGGCGGGAGGAGGAACACGGGGCGGGAGGAAGAACACGGGGCGGGAGGAGGAACACGGGGGTGGGAGGAGGAGGAACGCGGGGCGGGAGGAGGAGGAACACGGGGCGGGAGGGGGAGGAACACGGGCGAGAGGAGGAACACGGGGGCGGGAGGAGGAGGAACACGGGGGCGGGAGGAGGAGGAACACGGGGGCGGGAGGAAGAACACGGTGCGGGAGGAGGAACACGGGGCGGGAGGAGGAACACGGTGCAGGAGGAAGAACACGGGGCGGGAGGAGCAACACGGGCGGGAGGAAGAACACGGGGCGGGAGGAGGAACACGGGCGGGAGGAGGAACACGGGGCGGGAGGAAGAACACGTGGCGGGAGGAGGAACACGGGGGCAGGAGGAAGAACACGGGGCGGGAGGAGGAACACGGGGCAGGAGGAGGAGGAGGAACACGGGCGGGAGGAGGAACACGAGCGGGAGGAACAACACGGGGCGGGAGGAGGAACACGAGGCGGGAGGAGGAACACGGGGCGGGAGGAGCAACACGGGCGGGGAGGGGCGGGGCGGGAGACGTCGGCCAAGGCATGAGGTTGGTGCCGTATTAACCATCTGTAGGGAACCCGCACCATTCATAAGAAAATGGGACGCCCACCTGCCTGAAAATTATGTTTATTATCGTCATTTTGATTTTTAAAAAAATCATCATAACTGGTACATTTTTATCTAAGATTATGTTTATCTTCGTCATTTTGATTCTTAAAAGTATCATTATAACTGGTATATCTTTATCCTTTTTTCATCTCAAACTTTACCACCAAGAAACGTCTATGTACATCGATATAATCCTTTCATTCATAAAATGACTCATGAACTAAGAATGAGTAGTTAAGTCTTCCTCTTGCATTAAACAACCTAACACACACACACACACACACTCGGTGTATAGAGCAAATAAAGTTCATCGAAAAGAAAGAATCACTGAAATAATTTTTCTTCTTTTCTTATGGACGCAGCAGCAGCGGCCGCTGCTACCCCCCACCCACCCACGCGGGAAGCGTAACAGTGGTTTCGTTAGGTTAGGTTAGGTTAGGTTAGGTTAGGTTGGGACAACAGGCTCATACACGCACCACTGAACCAGGGGTAGAAAGGGGGTAGTAGTAAGCAGTGGGGGGAGAGAGAGAGAGAGAGAGAGAGAGAGAGAGAGAGAGAGAGAGAGAGAGAGAGAGAGAGAGAGAGAGAGAGAGAGAGACAGACAGACAGAGACAGAGAGAAGAAGAAGAAGAAGAAGAAGAAGAAGAAGGAGAAGAAGAAGAAGAAGAAGAAGAAGAAGAAGAAGAAGAAAACGGTGGGTGGTGGTGGTGAAGGGGGGAACTTAGTAGCGAGGAACACATGGGAAGGCCAGATAACAGGAGACCCGATAGTCCACTGCGAGGTTATCTGCAGTCGTCATCTTATTTTACGGGTAAAAGAAAAAAAAGAAAGAAAAAAACGGGATAGTTGAGTGGAGCGCACTTCCCCACCCACCACTCCCTCCGGCTCAACAGATGGCTGAGAAAATGAAAAATGCCGAAAGGAAACACCATGCAACACGGAGAACGTGTACTGCCAAAGAAATTCCATAGGAAAGTGTGAATGGACCCAGGTCATCCAGTGGAAGTGTTGTCAAGTTTTCCAGGGCTTAAGCTTGAAACTGGGGAAAAAAAAAAAATCCAAAAAAACTTGTCGTTTAAAAAGAAACTTTGATTTATCCCTTTCTGGGAACGAACGGGTCTGTCGACTAACATCAGACATGACTTCAATATTGGTTCATTCATGCCTTTAAAGATAACGATAGTCTTGTGTATCGACTTCATCTGGGGTCACAATATTCCAGTGTTGACTACAGCTGGACAAAACCTCTGGCCCACACTGCTATAACATCTTCCTTTTGATTTCACATCGTCATCTCTCGTCCGTAAATCTCTATCTAACGTCAATTTTTTTTTTTTTGTATTTATGTACGTAATATTACAATAATTTAGTGTCTTAATGACCTCTATCAGATCTCCTCGGAATCTACGCCTTTTTTTTTTCCTTTTTTTAAATCGATTTCAGATCCGTGAATCTTTCCTCATAATGCTAATTTCTGAGAGATGGATTTAGTGTCGTTGATCATCTTTGAATTCGTTCTAGTTTTACCCGCGTTTTCGATCACGTTTGGTGGACAGAATTGAAGAGCGTGTTCCATCGCTACAGAGAATGGGTACAGATGGCTTTACAATATACAGCTAGGCATTGTCTCTTTATATCTTAGCTTATTCTTTATAATCACTTCATTGTTGTTTCCTTCCGTTTATATTCACGGTTTACTGAGCATTTTATAATCAGTGACTAATATTTCCAGCAGCAAAATGCATTACTCTCAATACAACTGTATTGAAGTCTATTTGACGTGTATCGGTCCATCCCATCAAAATATCTAAATTACTTTCAGTATCTAAGTAGCCTTCTTTTGACTGGGCTATCTTTCCTAATTTCCCTTCGTCGGCAAAATTGGAAATTCAACTGGTGAGTCGCGTCTGCAGGTCGATGATATACAGAGGGAAAAGTATGGGGTCCCAGGATGGGGAGCCCTGTGGTACACCGTCTTGTCACGCGAAGCCAAAATCGGGCGCTTACCTTATTCAATACCACACGTTGCTTTCCGTCTGAGGTCGGCTGGTATCCAACAGGTTCGAGTCCCTATGCCTTGGGCTTCAATTCTCATTAGCAATCACTGATGTGGTACTCTCTGAAGGGCTTTATAAAAGTTTAATGACATGACTTGTAAGGGTGTTTACCCGTCATAGTTATCACGCACGGCTGAAGATTTCAATCAGATTCGTTGAACACGATCTTTCACTGTGAAACATACTGATCGTCGTTTATCTGTTTATTATCTCCCTAAAACCTAAATTATCTTAACTATCATTTTTGCCGTTCTCCCGGAACTGACTCAAGGCTGTTTGGACTGCTGCTCGCAGCGCATTTTCTATTTACTTTTCTTTTTTTGGGATCGTTGGTGTTACGATAGCAAACTTCCGTTCTTTCGACGCTTTCCTGTGCCGATCCGTTCAAAATGTTGGTGTTGGAGACTAACTACCAGTCCGCTAGTTTACTTCCGTCATCATCCTGTGAGAGATATGGCCAGGACCAAGTGCCTCAATCCTATTCGGGTTTTGCCTTGGTATCTAAGTACCTCACTGCACCAAATACATTTCACGTGTGTAATTTTTTCATCCTTAGATATCTCGATTTGCGTTCAGTTCTTGTGGTAAACTTGTGGTATGCGTTGTAACAGAGAATTGGAATACACGCTGTGGATTGGAGTGTTTTCGTTACCATCACTATACTCCGTTCAAATAGGAAATGTCCAATGAAGATTGTAGAAGACTTTATCGAGGCGATGGGTGTTGATTACAGCTCTTTGCATATCAAATGATTTCTGCTCTTTTTGGGCGATACAATGACAGTCATTTGGGTATACACAACACGCCAGATTATTCAGCTATACATAGCGATAATAAAATCGTGACTTCATTAACTTAAAGGTAGCATAATTGTACAATGATTATCAGAGACTGAAAATAACAAATCATAGCGACACATTCTCTCAGTGACTCGTTTTTTAACGAATCTGTCGCTAAATCTCATAGCATTTCACTATATCTTCTCTCGTTCCTCTACATCCGGATATCAGTATATGACTGTCTGCACGCCTAAAAAAAAAACTTTTGTGATTTTCACCTTTCGGTAAGAAGGAAGGAAGGAGGGGGATCCTTCCCCACCTCCTGTAAGGTGCGTCTTCAAACGGAAAACTCAACATCATAATTACAATATCCACAAATACCTGTGAACGTGAGGTAACATCTGCAATACCCTCCATTCGACGTCGAAATGGTTCTACAACCCACTATGCCAGAGAGAGAGAGAGAGAGAGAGAGAGAGAGAGAGAGAGAGAGAGAGAGAGAGAGAGAGAGAGAGAGAGAGAGGGGCGGTCTGTTCTCGGTGGTCATCGCTGGTGTGTGTGTGTGTGTGTGTGTGTGTGTGTGTGTGTGTGGGGTGAGTGAAGCTGTGGTGTTTGGTATGCCAGGGTCGCAAGGTAAAGACCATGAGACGTACGTGACCCGTCACATTAATGTGCGGAGTGAATGGTTATGGAGGTGTGTGTGTGTGTGTGTGTGTGTGTGTGTGGAGGGATTCCAACCCCTCCGCGTCACACAAGAAGTGGCTCAGGGCCAAAGATGACAGGCCTTGAGGGTGGCAGTGGCGGTGTGCGCCCCATTTCCTCAACTGGCGCCGGAATGTAGGGTTAGAGACGAGGCGGAGCAGCGTTTCTGAGGGGGACGCTGGATGACCTGTGGTAGCGGGGCTGGAAATGACTCCCACACTGACGAAGACGACCAACCCAGCGGCCATCCAGCCCTTACATTGCTGCCAGTACCTGCCCCCAGGGCCAGAGGGGCTGAGTGCACGTACCCTCCTCACCCGCTGTACTCAAGCCTTCACGAATCATCAGTCTGAACTCTTTGTTTTGAGAGGAAGATTCGACGTTGGAGTGACGTGTGTGACGCACTCTCCTCTCTCGCACAAGGAGGAGCGATGAGAAGCACGTAAACACGTTTGAACACCTGACGAAGGGGTCGTCGAATACGTCATATGTGCCAGGATCTTTGCTTGGCTCCCGCCTGTCACGTTTAAAGATTCTGTACCATCTCCCTCCACTGCAACTTCAGTTTGAAGATTCTGGACCATTTACCTCCGCTGGAACTTCAGTTTGAAGATTCTGTACCATTTCCCTCCGCTGGAACTTCAGTTTGAAGATTTTGGACCATTTCCCTCCGCTGGAACTTCAGTTTGAAGATTTTGGACCATTTCCCTCCGCTGGAACTTCAGTTTGAAGATTCTGGACCATTTCCCTCCACTGGAACTTCAGTTTGAAGATTCTGGACCATTTCCCTCCACTGGAACTTCAGTTTGAAGATTTTGGACCATTTCCCTCCACTGGAACTTCAGTTTGAAGATTCTGGACCATTTCCCTCCGCTGGAACTCGTGTGAAGATTCTGTACCATTTCCTTACACTGGAACTCCATGTCATCCCCCAAGAGCATATTTGTCATTGTGCTTTCACCAAGCACTTCCCCATAGACGTGACCATCATGCCCTTCTCCAGGACTCTCGTCAAACCTCGTATACGAGTGCCCCCCCTCTCTCTCAACTTCCACAGGCCATCTTCTATATCCGTTTTCATCTCCCAATACATCATCTTCCACGTCAGAACACAAGACGTGAGCTCCTTACACACGTCCTCCGTGTCCTGGCGTTGGCGATCCTACCGTTGCTCCGGTGATAGAGCCACCCCCCCCTCCCCCCCCAACCTCGGTCATGGCCCGTGCCTCCCAGCCCGCGCGCGCGCCCGCTGCAGCAGCAGCCAGCCAGCCAGCTCCCACCACAGCCCTGTCACAACCTGCTGCCCCTGGCGGAGCGAAGGAGGCGCCTCCCGGAGCGGCAGGTAATGGACCACTTCCGGCTGCACCTGGCCCCGTCGCGAGCCGACCACGTGCCTCACCCGCACCTCCCTGTTGCTAGCCGGCCCGACCTCACCTCCCGCCTCCTAACCATGCCCTACCTCAGTCCTCCTCTCCGTCCTACCTACCCCTTCTCCTCACCTCCAGGCATCAGTGGCCCTCCAGCAGAAGCAGGGGCGGCTGACTGTCACCAGAGCAGCTACGCTACCAAGTGCCTTCCTAAACAAGACGAATGATCACAGGTGATTGTGAGTCACAAGGTCGGTAGACGGGGAGCACTCAGAGCGCGTGGTAGGAGAGAGGCCAGTGTCTGTAAAGGGCAAAGATGGGTATGTCTGATGGTGCATCAGTCCCGGTAGTGCTGTACGGATGTGGGTCACGGACCCTGAATGCAGAGGTATGGAAGACGGTGGACGTGTTGGATACGAAATGCCTGAGGACAAGATGCTATGTCAGGGAGGTTTGATCGGGTGAAGAATGACGGTATAAGAGTGAGATATGGGAGGAAGATGAGTACGATTGACAGAGCTGACCAGGGTGCGCTGGTATGGTATGGACATATGGAGAGGATGAGTGAAGAAAGACGAAGAGGATCTATGTGTTAGAAGTGGAAAGAGAGAGGGGAGATGGGTAAACTGAGAAAGATGCTCTGGGGTATCGGGACCTGAACATTCAGGATGATGAGAGTCGTGCTTGGGATAGAATGAATTCAATCGACATGCTATATGGGGGGAACCAGGGCATATGATGCGGTCAAGGTAAACCCTGGAACAGTTTGTAAGGCATGACGTATCCATTTTAGGGACGTACCTCTAGGGGTGGATGAAAAGCTGGGTTGACTGCGAACCGACTGCCGCAGGCAGGATTCGAGCCCATGCGCTCGACCCTGGCCGGCCCGTAAGTACGTCACGGCCAGGATCGCAAAAAGATACACTAAGGAGGTATAGTATAGTCCAATACAACAACAGCTGTTAATAGATAATATTCACCTTCTAGCCAATACATTCACTCAAGTAGAGACAAAACTATTGTATTCCACTCAGGCGTTTTCTACTAGACAGAAATGTATGAAAATCATTTCATTCAACAGGTTGCAGACAAATAGGTCTTCCTGTACCACATTCGTCTATGGGTCTACCTAACTACCATCAAGTGTTTCAAACGGTTCCTTTTTAACAACAAGATATACACCAACTGGTCGCATCCATATCTGGGCAACTATCTCCTTTACAATCCCACCCGAGTTCTTAATAACATGAAAATGGAAGCTCATAATCACACACTGGTCAAGTTCATGTTGACAACATTCCCCCCCTTTGCGTACGTATGGACACATCTACACATCATGTGTGTGAACTGGAATCATTGTTACACTGTCTACCCGTCCAATATCAGGTTGCAGCACTGGAGTTGGTATTATAACATAACTAACTAGATCGACAAACTACTCGGAGTCCTTAGAATCGAGTGAAAGTGATATCCTAAAAAAGAAAAGGATTATGGTAAATAAATAACTTGCAGACCTGAGAAAGAAACGAAATTGATATCCTAAAAGGATGATGAGAAATATGCTCTATTAGGGTTTTCACTGCAGTGGCCAGCACACATCGGGTTCTAACAGCATTGCAACCCCTGTTGAGGGCGCTCGTACGTTCTATTGATATTCTAAGAACTATAGAAGTCGCGTGGAAGGCGTTCATACGTTCTATTAACATTCATAGAATCATGGAAGTTCTCTTGAAGGCGTTCGTACGTTCTGTTAAGATTATAAGAACTATGGAAGTTGTTCGCTCATTCTATCAACATCTTAATCTCCGCAGAAGACAGACACTCATGTTTACGTCCATTTCGTATTTTTCATCTTAACTCGTTCATTCTATGAGAACTTGAACCTCTGTATGAGGTATTCGAACGCTGGTAATGAACTCTCTATCCTCTCACGTCCTTCCCAGTAACTACGACCTGGCGTATTTTACAAGACTGGTTCTTCCACTTCCTCCAAAAAATCCTCAAAATGCTTTCCCATGTCTCTGTCTATTTTGCCCCTTTCACAATTCTCTCTACGTTTCAGTTACGGCCCGTCCTTGATGCGGTCTCTCGTTCGTGACCGGAGCCTCCAACGTAAATATATCTCTGTGGAGAGGGCATAGCTTACTAACCCCCCTCCCCCCACTCCAGCTCAGCCGCAGCTAATGCCAACAGTGCTTGGAGGCCTTCATGACTCCCTGGGCGGGGTCGCAACACGGACATAACATCTACAGAGAGAGAGAGAGAGAGAGAGAGAGAGAGAGAGAGAGAGAGAGAGAGAGAGAGAGAGAGAGAGAGAGAGAGAGAGAGAGAGAGAAATCTGCAGCGCTCGAGACCATCTCTTTGTCATTCACCAGCAACTTTACTTTTCCATTCCGCCTCTAAGGGTATTCCATACCGCCTCTCATTACCCTTACTTCTTCATTCCACCACTCACTACCCTTACTTCTTCATTCCACCACTCACTACCCTTACTTCTTTATTCCACCACTCACTACCCTTACTTCTTCATTCCACCACTCACTACCCTTACTTCTTCATTCCACCACTCACTACCCTTACTTCTTCATTCCACCACTCACTATCCTTACTTCCATTCCACTACTCACTACCCTTTCTAAATCTGCCAACCTTCCACCTTTCCTCGCATCGTTTGTACATGCCATCATCACTGCTTTCCAAATTCCATATGGCTATCTTGGTATAAGTGTAGGAAGGTTTCAGTCATATTCCTTCTCATAATCACAAATGTTTTGTTTGTCATTCTCAACACTAACAGACATGGCACGAGCAAAAATGAAAAAGTAAAGAAACGAGTTTATCTTAAAAAAGGTTGAAAAAAAAAATAAGATGGCGGAGATATGATTTCGTCTTCCTCTGTGGATGAGCAACCTGCCAGTTAATAAGAGTAGGTAAGAGAGAAGACAGAAGAGAAAATAAGAGGAATTCACAGAGTATAGATGTTTAGAATGTTCAAGCCTGTGTGGCTGATTCTCATTCCACTTAGAAAAAAAAAGAGAAGAAGAGAAGCGAGCAGACAGACCGTGACACGTCGCGCGCGGCCATAACAGAAGATAAGCCTGAACCGCAGACGTGGGAAGAGCTGAGAAGAGAGAGAGCGAGGCGGAGAGAGGATTGAGGAGGCCAAGAGCATCAGGGAGAAAATGGCTCTGGCTGAGGAGGAGTGTTTGAGGCGAGGCGATCAGACCGGCACCTGAATTTGCCGAGGGTTCCATCCCGCTTGACCACAGACAGCAGCAGAGTGAAAAACGGCTGATGGCAGACACTGTACCTGTCAACACACGCGTCCCTGCCGCCCATAGAGTGAGGTACTGCCTGCCCTCGCAGATCGTGGGAAGGACCCTGCCTCCCGCAAAAGGACACTGATCTGCGCAATGAGACGGACTCCTCCTTACGCAATCAGGGCAAACTCCCGCCCGGCCCGTAATGGTCCTGGCTGAGGGGGGGCGTTTGTAAGGGTGCAGACTTACGCCCGCCTCATCCGTAATCAAGCCGAGGCTCCTGCCAGCCCCGTCGCAGTGACCACAGACCCTGCCCCCGGTGCAAAAAGCACTGACTCCGCCTCTCGTACAGAGGCACTGTACTCCCTGCCTCTCTCGTCAATCAAAGGCACTGTACTCCCTGCCTCTCTCGTCAATCAGAGGCACTGTACTCCCTGCCTCTCTCGTCAATCAAAGGCACTGTACTCCCTGCCTCTCTCGTCAATCAGAGGCACTGTACTCCCTGCCTCTCTCGTCAATCAGAGGCACTGTACTCCTTGCCTCTCTCGTCAATCAGAGGCACTGAACTCCCTGCCTCTCTCGTCAATCAGAGGCACTGTGTGTGTGTGTGTGTGTGTGTGTGTGTGTGGTGTGGTGTGTAAGTTGCCGTAGTGGACAAGACGCTGCGTACGAGCTGACGTACGTACGCTGACGTATATAAGGCGACGGGAGACACACTGACGTATGTAAGTTGGGGACAAGTTACCCGGACTTGAGCTAACTTAAACAAGTTGCTTTATATACAAGTCGCCCCGAACGAGCTGCCAGACCAAGTTAGACGAAGAAGGTTCCTTTAGAGACGTCGACAATTTTGGTAATTTTGTGACTGTATGGATAAGAGAGAGAGAGAGAGAGAGAGAGAGAGAGAGAGAGAGAGAGAGAGAGAGAGAGAGAGAGAGAGAGAGATGCGGGCCCACAGGTAATGGGACGGCTGAGGGAGAGGGTACACGGCACAGGTAGTAGGAATGTACAAAAGAACGCGTAAAGCACAGATGATGGGGAGAGTTAGGATCACTCTCCCGCACAGGCGGCGGGATACAGCACAGCACAGGGAGTGGGAATACCACAGAGTAACTATTCAGCAACACAGGCAGTGGGAAAGCCAGGTAGGGACGAGCGGGCTGAGAACAGGTAGTGAGAACGAGAGGGAGAGCGGGGAACGCCTGGGGAGGGGGGGGGGGAGAGAACGTGCACATAACAGGTAGTGGGTGTGACAGGGAGTTTATGGAGGAGCCTACAGGTAGTGGGATATGCCGGGGTTGGGGTGGGGTGGGGGGAGAAGGAAGGAATAGGTGGATGAAACAAGAAGACACCACCACTGGAGAGAGAGAGAGAGAGAGAGAGAGAGAGAGAGAGAGAGAGAGAGAGAGAGAGAGAGAGAGAGAGAGAGAGAGAGAGAGAGAGAGAGAGAGAGACGAACCGGAGCAGGAAATGATCGAGGCTTTGACGCATCATGTTTGCTGATGACGCTGTGTGTTCGGTATGCGTGGTGATGACGATGATGATGATGGTGGGCATTTGTGTGTTACGGGGGGGGAGTTGTAAACACACACACACACACACACACACACACACACACACACACACACACACACGCACACGCATACAGCAGCTTAAGCCAGTAGTGTGCATACATGTGTTTGTGTTTGCGTGAATGTGTGTGTGTGTGTGTGTGTAAATAGGAGTGCATAAGGGAGTGTGTGTAGAGGGATGGGTGGAGGGAGGAGGGTGGTCTTGGGCGGATGGAGGGTCGTGGGCGGAGGGAGGGTGGTCGTGGGCGGAGGGAGGGTCGTCGTGGGCGGAGGGGGAGCGTGCTGGAGGACCCGTCTGGCCCAACATTATACGGCAGGTCTGAGGTCACACTACAGGGGCTCACAAAAACTGGCCTCTGACTCTCCTCTCCCTCACTCACTCACTCACCCCCGCTTCTCTCTCTCTCTCTCTCTCTCTCTCTCTCTCTCTCTCTCTCTCTCTCTCTCTCTCTCTCTCTCTCTCTCTCTCTCTCTCATGAAAAGTTGCGGGACCACGACCCACACACAGCCGAGAAACAAGAGAGAGAGAGAGAGAGAGAGAGAGAGAGAGAGAGAGAGAGAGAGAGACGTGATTAGTCATGGATTGCAAACACACGGAATGGAAGAAATCGGACGTGGCCTCAGAGCCTCTCTCTCTCTCTCTCTCTCTCACCGTGGAGATCAGTAAGGTAACCGCTAACACATTTCCCCCGCAAGATATCAAGGAACGCAGCAAAGAATGACCTACGATAACCCCCCCCCAAGTGCGTAAAAGAAGGGGGGGAGGATATTTCAGTATTTTGTTGGAGACTTCAGTATTCTCCTAAGGGCGTCAGTTTTCAGCTGGGGAGTTTTCAGTGTTTTGATGTGGACTTACAGTGTTTTGATGGGGAGTTCAGTATTTTGATGGGGAGTTCAGTATTTTGATGGGGAGTTCAGTATTTTGATGGGGAGTTCAGTATTTTGATGGGAACTTCAGAATTTTGATGGGGAGTTCAGTATTTTGATGTGGAGTTCAGAATTTTGAAGGGGAGTTCAGTATTTTGATGGGGAGTTCAGTATTTTGATGGGGAGTTCAGTATTTTGATATGGAGTTCAGTATTTTGATGGGGGGGAAATCAGTATTGTGCTGGGGATTTAGTATTTTGTTGGGGCACTTCAGTATTTTGCTGGAGGACTGCAGTATTTTGTTGGAGGACTGCAGTATTTTGTTGGGGCACTTCAGTATTTTGCTGGAGGACTGCAGTATTTTGTTGGAGGACTGCAGTATTTTGTTGGGGCACTTCAGTATTTTGCTGGAGGACTGCAGTATTTTGCTGGAGGACTGCAGTATTTTGCTGGAGGACTGCAGTATTTTGTTGGGGCACTTCAGTATTTTGCTGGAGGACTGCAGTATTTTGCTGGAGGACTGCAGTATTTTGCTGGAGGACTGCAGTATTTTGCTGGAGGACTGCAGTATTTTGCTGGAGGACTGCAGTATTTTGCTGGAGGACTGCAGTATTTTGCTGGAGGACTGCAGTATTTTGTTGGGGCACTTCAGTATTTTGCTGGAGGACTGCAGTATTTTGCTGGAGGACTGCAGTATTTTGTTGGGGCACTTCAGTATTTTGCTGGAGGACTGCAGTATTTTGTTGGAAGACTGCAGTATTTTGTTGGGGCACTTCAGTATTTTGCTGGAGGACTGCAGTATTTTGCTGGAGGACTGCAGTATTTTGCTGGAGGACTGCAGTATTTTGTTGGGGCACTTCAGTATTTTGCTGGAGGACTGCAGTATTTTGCTGGAGGACTGCAGTATTTTGCTGGAGGACTGCAGTATTTTGCTGGAGGACTGCAGTATTTTGCTGGAGGACTGCAGTATTTTGCTGGAGGACTGCAGTATTTTGTTGGGGTATTTCAGTATTCTGCTGAGGTCCTCAGCATTTTGATGGGGACATCAGTATTTTGTTGAAGACTTCACCATTTTGCTGGAGGACCGCTGTATTTTGTTGGGGAAATGCCAGTAGTCTGCTGAAGAGTTCAGTTTGATGGGGGACTTCAGTATTTTGCTGGAGGATTGTGTATATTGTTCAGGCACTTCAGTTTCCTGCTGTGGACTGCTGTACTTTGTCAGGGCCACTTCAGTACTCAGCTGAAGACTTCAGCATATTACTATTGGCGACTCCATTATCTCGATGGGGAGGAATTCAGTGTTAGTTATGCGAGTTTTCGATGTGGATTTCAGCACTTTCCCCTAACTGAACACGGGGCACAGAGGGAGCGAGAAGCGAAGCACACCTTTACAAGTTGGACAAACCGCTACAATCTGGGAATTAACCCCGCGAGAGACGCGTACGCGAGGCGGCAGACATCAACGGTTAATAATGAGACAAGGAGAGTACGTGGTAAGCGCTACGCGTCAGCTCTGCGTCGTTCGCGTCAGTTCTGCGTCGTACGCATCAGTCCTGCGTCGTACGCGTCAGTTCTGCGTCGAACGCATTAGCTCTGGGTCGTACGCGTCAGCTCTGCGTCTTACGCGTCAGTTCTGCCTCGTACGCGTCAGCTCTGCGTCGTACGCGTCAGCTCTGGGTCGTACGCGTCAGCTCTGCGTCGTACGCATCAGCTCTGCGTCGTACGCGTCAGCTCTGCGTCGTACGCGTCAGCTCTGCGTCGTAGAAAAATCTCGCCCTCGGCCTTCGTAAGCAGGTACGGACTCTCCCCCCCTTTGCCTATACGAGGGACGCGAGCCGCCCGACCTGCTGATTCAACCTTGGGTAATTCCTCTTAACCACGGTGGATGTTAAGGGATAACTCACACTCAGGACGAACCAAATCGCAGGTTAATTCTTTTCCTTTTTTTATTATCTTCCTGGTTAATCGTCCCCAACCCCAACCCAGGTTCTCCGTGGTTTGTGTGAAGATTCCAGCCATCATCCGACCCAGGATAATTCCCTGGAGTGCCATTATCCGTGTCTACAGAATATTCTTGAATATCCATCTCTGGATAATCACTTCATGGTCCAAGAATTCCCCCCCCCCCACCCCCACATTCCTCGTATGCAATTATCCGAGATGGATAACTTGCATAACTTCGATCATATTGGATAATCTTCCAGTCCGGTCGTGTAGTCCAGGATAATCTCTTAGTCCCTGTCCGTGGATAATCGTCTTATCCTCTCTACTCGCATTCTGCTAGGCTTGGCTTGGATAGCCAACTCCAATCCCATGTGAACATAAGGATCCCAGTACGTCATGTGAACATAAGGATTCCAGTACATCATGTGAACATAAGGATTCCAGTATGTCATGTGAACATAAGGATTCCAGTACGACATGTGAACATTAGACCAAATCTCCTCCTATCTTGATCTCATTCCCAACCACGCTCTTAATATGTCACGAGGCCGTTTTACACACACACACACACACACACACACACACACACACACACACACACACACACACACACATTTCTCCATCATACACACTCACAATGCACTGTTACACTCCCCTCTGACCTTAAAACAGAACGTCTCATACCCAGCCCGGAATAGGGGCGCGCACACACACACACACACACACACACACACACACACACACACATTATCCAGATCTCGAACTCATGCCATGTCCACTCTTCTATGTTCTCGATAACCTGTTATCCGCCATCTGTGTCGGGGATAATCCATCCTACCCTTCATCCCCTCCTGATCCAATGAGAGTCACTCAAGAGCATTATCCAGCCCTGGATAATTTCTCATACTACCGAGCCGCTGATTGTCCCTCTCCAGGTCACCATACATCCTCGTTACAACCTCATAATCCGGGCGTATAACAACACCTTAGCACCTCCACCACTCCAGCTCGACACGAAGCCCTCTCAAACAAGTCTGGGTTGCCACTGGAACCGAGAATTCCACCCCCCCCACCCCGGTTCCTGGACGAATAAATAAATATTCTTCCATCTGGGCTGCCCCCCTTCCTCTCTCACACACACACATTCCACGCACGACGAGGCTGTCACACATTCCGTCGCTCAAATGACCCTCGTTGGTGTTCCTGGTCTTCGACGGGAGGAATGTCACAGCCGCCCACAATGCCTGGTCACACCCGCTGGTTCCTCGGGTTGGATCAGCGTGCCAATGCCTGGCATATCCATCTCCTGTTGCCTTTGTGCATCGGCAGATTCT
This sequence comes from Panulirus ornatus, assembly GCF_036320965.1. Classification (NCBI taxonomy): domain Eukaryota; kingdom Metazoa; phylum Arthropoda; class Malacostraca; order Decapoda; family Palinuridae; genus Panulirus; species Panulirus ornatus. The sequence continues at coordinate 5,690,490 of NC_092257.1, forward strand.
CTCTCTCTCTCTCTCTCTCTCTCTCTCTCTCTCTCTCTCTCTCTCTCTCTCTCTCTCTCTCTCTCTCTCTCTCTCTCTCATGCGCGCATCATGTTTGCCACACCAAGTTCCAGTGTCGGACCAGTAAAGACATCCCCATCATGGTACACGTCAAATTAGAAGAGATAACTCAATATGTAAACATCCATGTATTCAAGAGTTGTGAGGCTTGGTCAACTATGCGCACACGTTAAAAGCAGAACTTCGGCTCATAATTCCGATAATCACCAGTTTTTTTGCTCTGTCAAGCAACAAATATCTGACGTCTCCTAATATTAGCTATGCTATGCGATCCGTGTGTACCGCTAATCTATATGATGAAGAAAAAAAGGCGAAACTTAGCAACTGTTTGACCGTTAACCGTTTGGATGTTGCGAATTCTCAAAGTTTCTAATAACAACGGTTCAATGTGTATGGAAACATCCCCCACCCAACGTTAAACTCCAAAGAACAACTACAAATCGCTTTTGAGTTAGGTTAGAATTTTTTGACGCATCATTATCGAAGGGTCATCATACTCAAGGGTCGTACTGTCTTGCTCAAGGGTCGTGCCGTCTTGTTCAAGGGTCGTACCGTCTTGCTCAAGGGTCGTACCGTCGTACTCAAGGGTCGTACCATCGTGCTCAAGGGTCGTACCGTCGCGCTCAAGGGTCATACCGTCGCGCTCAAGGGTCATACCGTCTTGCTCAAGGGCCGTAACGTCGTACTCAAGGGTCGTACCGTCGTACTCAAGGGTCGTACCGTCGTGCTCAACGGTCGTACCGTCGTGCTCAGGGGTCGTACCCGTCGTCGACGTCAGAAGAGCTAACGGTATATTTCTAAGCGAGTCGAAAACTAAGCCAGGAACTAAGAGGCGACAGATGACGGGCGCCCGAGATGGGCCACGGTGGCCATGTGAATGACAATACAAAGAACACATTCATGGCTCTGGCTCACCTTACGATGATGCAACACTGCGCATGTACATCAGTGAAACAGCCGCTTAACCCGTTAGCGATGGACGTCGGTCGCCTGGGGAAAGAAAAGCCAACTTAGTCTCTCTCTCTCTCTCTCTCTCTCTCTCTCTCTCTCTCTCTCTCTCTCTCTCTCTCTCTCTCTCTCTCTCTCTCTCTCCAGATGGCAGGTAAAAGAAGGACGCCAGTCTCATTGACTTTATAAATACTGGGAGAAAGCGCTCATTATGATTCGCGCTAAACTGGTAACCTTTGCCCGGGAGCTTGCAAGTGCGTGGGAAGATTATCTGTCCGCTATGTTTACAACAGTCATGTTAAATCTAGATACTGGACACCTTCACAGCACAGCCAGGCAATATCTTTTGCTAATTCTCTTATGTTTAAATGGTCATTATGCTGAAGGTTATGATCCCACAATCCGTACAATAAGTCAAAACATAACAAGAATATGAATATTCTAAGAATGTAAATAGTCTCGAATACTTTGTCATTTGTTCCATTTTCTTGTCTTTTTTTCTTTGTCATCCGGTTTTTTTTTTTTTTCTGTTGGTTTATCGAATGTCCCCTCCAGCTGCTGCCTGCCGGTAAGTATGTCGACTTCAAGCTTATTACCCAAAACATCAGCGCTGGTTGAACAGAACACCTCGTCACTCGGGTTTTTCTACGCCTGGTTTATTATTAATATTCCGTCGATGCCATCCATCGCTCCCGAAAATTCTGACGCCAATCCATTCCCGTCGGACATTATGAATTTGATACAAGAAATTTGTCTTTATATCATACATCATGTGACTTTCTGTTTTGGGTCAATAACTTATCAGTTAACAATGTTACTTTCTGTTTTGGGTCAATAACTTATCGTTAACAATGTGACTTTCTGTTTTGGGTTCAATAACTTATCGATAACAATGTGACTTTCTGTTTTGGGTTCAATAACTTATCGATAACAATGTTACTTTCTGTTTTGGGTCAATAACTTATCGTTAACAATGTTACTTTCTGTTTTGGGTTCAATAACTTATCGTTAACAATGTTACTTTCTGTTTTGGGTTCAATAACTTATCGTTTAACACTGATAATTTCATATCATTTGTGAACGTTACATGAATGATTCAGGCATCTCACAATTCCCACCACACCTTTCGTTTCTCAAGAAAGAATGAGGTTGTCTTTCCCTACAGGGCAGACTGCAAAAGATGAGGACATTATCATCAATATAATAACGACTTATAAACAAAATCTAGATATTCAAAATACCAAGCGAAGGTAACCTGATTTAGCTTCGTCATCTCTGGCTACGACTTAAGTGAATGTAATGTTGGTAAGGTGCAATTTGAGCATATTTATAGAAAAAAAACAACTCAAATTACGTGCATATCATCCAATTCTGTAACATGTATATAAAAACACGAAATCCATTTGAAGAGTTCACTGGTTCAAAGTGCAAACCACTGTACTGCATGTATAATACAGTGACTCCCGCAACTTCAAAGTTGCGCTACAATCAGTAGCAGCGAAGGGATGGACGGACTTTTAAGGGGTGAATTCTTCACCGAGCTTATAATTCGGCGATTCAGTTTTGCCGAAGACGTTTCATTCGCAGGTAGAGTCCGGTAACACCATCTGTATTCATATTGCTTTGGGTATAGAGAAATTAAGTAAATTTGCCTCACACCTATCCCTACTTCCGTTTACTATCGACTCATACATTAATACAGACCTAAATTAAATAATAGCAAAATGTAAAAACAAAATCATGACTTAAAAGTTTCTGCAATCCATTCTAACGAGTATCTTGCAAAATTTTAAAAACTACACGTATCTGGCAATAATGACTACTGGTTGCTTAATGGCCATCACCCCAAAATACCAACCATAAGCCAAACATACTTAACCCAAAGTTATTTGACAGTTATGTACACTAACAGCTGCTGATGCAATGCCAAACAGGAAAAATGCGCACATGTTAGACTGGATTAAAAAAAAAAAGAAAAAAGCTTCCCAGAGAAAGCCAGTAATTTTCAAAATGTTTGTGTACGTTAATGAAATAGAAAAAAACAAAATCATACAAGAGAGATAAAGAGCATT
>NC_092257.1:5698569-5733569 GCF_036320965.1 Panulirus ornatus
ATAAAGGAATGGAGATCCGAGGAAAATGACACAGAGGGCACAGAAATTGATACGTTGTTGTTAGCCTAGTCCGAGGGGCAAAAAATGTTGTAGCTGAGACAGAAGGAGGAAGAAGGAAAGGTTTTCATCCACGTGTATATGGAAGATATGATGAGGAGCGGGATAACTGGTCCTTCCGTCAGTACCTTATGCTACAACACCCTACTAAAATGTTATACATGTTATTATGGACAACAACAACCTGGTTCATGGTGTTGCATACAATCATTTTCCTGAACTATTTCTTCAGTAACTCAGGAACTTTCCCTGAAGGCTTTCATGCTGTTTGGATATATGTCCCCTAAGCCCGACAGTACGACACTCGAGCACGTACGTACGACCCTTGAGCGCACGGTACGACCTTCGAGCACGTAAGTACGACCTTAAACGATACGGTATTACAGGTATCCATAATTCTTTCTTATGTAACCCGTAGTATTGAACCCTATATACATTTGTTCTCTGTGTACAGACTTAGAGCTAGAGGGATCAGTAAGTGCAGGGCAATATATACTGAAAACATGGCATTTCTTTTCATTTTCAGCTGAATTTTCTGCAGTTAAGTTAATCTTAAAGTCCATCTGTCCATCATACAGTGGTAAGTGGTATCTTACCATCTCATCTGACCAACCATTACCACCTGGTAAATACGGAATCACCTCACTACAATGACATACTTCATCTTGCTTGTGTAATCGTCAATAAATTTCAGTTATCCATAAACATGGCGCCATTTTCTGAGAAAAAGAATTCCATTTTCGCTTTCCCGAAACAATGGCCTTAACCGGGACTGGAAAAATCTTCTCTGCCTTGCCTCATATTTCACGACCCAGTGTCCACCCCAGGCCAACCCTCTAATGTAGCTAGGTTAATCCCGGTGTCCAGTGACATAAAAGGCGCCTGGGAACGCACTACGATAATCCCACCGCCCCTGCCAGCTCTCCAGATTCTCCAAGTGATAAATACACTCGGGCCATTTCCATCGGGATTTTGCTTCCTGTACGTTAGGTATGAAACGGTCAAACGCCATTTGGTCTGTCCTTGTGGGGCGGTCTCTGGTGCCGCAGACACGCACGCTAGGCTCGTCTGATGATGATAACCCCCCGAGATATTCAAATGCCAAGACGATCTTCGCTTGAGCCACAAGATTCATAGCGTGTGAAATTATAGGTCAAGCGAAGAAGGATTTGAGAGGCGAGTCGTGTGCTGGGAGGAGGAGGAGGAGAAAAAAAAAAAAAGAAGAAACCCGTTCGTTGTTGCCAAATCAGGAAATCAAACCGTGTGAAGTAATTGAGAAATCTTATCGGCGCGCTAAGGCGGATTTATACCATTCGGTCTTGTTTCTAACAATTCCATTTATGGAACGCGGAGGGCCGTGTGAAATGATACAAATGGATATGCCTTTCCTTACGAGACGAGGAACTTTATGGTGCGTTGATCTGGTAATCGTCGTAAGCATCCTGGGGGATGCCGGCCACAGCTTTCTACGTCGTGAAATATGAGTGGTTTGTGCAAAATGATGTGCCAGTTAACGTAGTATACCCTAAAAGTCTTAGAACTACGAGATTTCTATTCTTCATATGCGGCGAAATTAGGTGAGTATATGTAAAATATACAGTCTCCAAAAATGTTGAAGGTCATATTTGCTAACACTAAGGGTATCAATTAAATCTAATCAAAGATACGGAGGCAACTCTCTGGGAATAATACCAGTTGGGTCTTTTTTTTTTTTTTTTACATAATATTAGGTGTTCATTCTCCATGACCACTCGCCATTACGGGCCGAAAGCCAACACCAGATATTATCTAAACTCCTTGCCTCTCCACCCACACAGGACCGGAAACATGTTCATTCCGGTGCTTCCTCGTTAAATCCCGGAATACTGACTGACGCGGGCAGAGTTAAACACAAGAGGTAACTGAATATTTCTTTTCGTTTCGCGAGGAATGATTTGGGCTCGAGCGCTCTGGTGTGCTTGGTGTTCGTGATTTAGAAATAAGAATGTCCAGATATGCAGCACTCAAAATACAACACAACTTTGACTACCTTTTCTCTCAGTTATGTTGACGTAACGTATGTATACGATTTTAATGACTGATAAGCAGTCGGTTTATCATTAACTCGAGTAAATATAAATACATTCAAATGTACATATACGGGCGGAGGTTCATTGTTTACGTAATGCAATACAGAAACTTCTACAAGCTGGTGTAGCCCCGACAGGAGTGAGTATGGTTTGTGGTTATTAAGAGATCAGTGATATGTAAACGAAGAAGGAAGGAGGTCAACAACAGAACCCTGGGGTTGACTTTAACATTTATACGAAAATGTAGGTTGTTCTATCCGTGTTCAACGTGTTAAAGTGAGTTATGAACAGAGCCCTTAGCTAGCATGAATGAAAAGAACACAGTGTGATGTGTTTGTCACTGCGAATAAGCTGCATTTCGAAGGGAACATGAATACCATTTACTTTAATCTGTCGACGTCTTCTGGCCACGGACAGAGGTCCCTAATGCAGTTAGTGTGAAAGAGTGCGACGATGAGATGAAAATAATATTAGCTCGGCAGCTTGAAGTAGTTGTACACCAACACAAAATAAGACCAGAATCCCTGACATGAAGGCTGTAAAATAATTCCAGGATATAAGTAATGGATCACATGAATAATTGGCACCACACCCGGAGTTAGGGTGTTAGGTCAGGTGAGGTTAGGTTAGAATAGGTTACGTTAAGGTAGGTAACAAAATTACCGGAACCTAACCTAGCCTAGCTTACACCATGTTGTGGTGGCCGAGTGGGGTTGGGGTAGGTGTATCTTTAGCCGACCCATTATTACTATTGAAAAAATATTTGAAATACGACAACTCTGCTTTAATACTGCTATTGCTAATACTAACCTAGAGACCACAAAAAATATCATGCACAGAACCTTCACGCATTTACAACATGGCTTACCGTGAAGAAATATAAACATGAAATTTTCATGCCCCACGCATTTTACAGTAATAAAGTATGTATTTATACCAAAATACAGTTGGGTAAAATACTTACAGGTGCCTCAATACGAAGAAAACAACTGCCATGGGCGAACGTCAATTTACAGACAAAAATACTGACTCTTCCACTCGCATAAAACATCAATAAAATAGCAGAAACTACAAGTTAATCCCCCGCATGTGTGCCATCACCACTTACGAATGAAGGTGCTATTAAAAGAAGCGAGGGGAAGAAGGTTGGCGTAATCATTACAGAAGAATATGATCGCATCCCGAGTGACAGCCACAGGAAGACGAGGCGCAGTACACTCGTCGCTGATCCACCCGACATAATCACATAAACATCTACCTTCAAATCTCAATTTACAGTTATGGAACACCTTCCAATGATTACTTCTTCTTTCCCATTATGTGACATGTCTTGAAGCGTACCAGCTTGCCAATCGTCGGCTTTTTTTTCAAGTCCGATAATCACAGCGGTGATTCACAAAGCCTTCTCGCTGAAGGTGTGACTAAACTTATTTTCAGGTTAAGTATGAGTGTGTGTGTGTGTGTGTGTGTGTGTGTGTGTGTGTGTGTGGCGCAACCCGGATCTTACCCTACGGCCACACACCAACCAATAGCCATTTTCTAAGTCACCCTTTTTTACGACTTTCGTAACGGACTTTCTGTGATGTACGTAGCATCTGTGTCGTACAGAACCTGTCTCGGAGTATTATATGCATTATGCCACATAAGGTCTTATGGGATTACATGGGTCTCTTAGAAGACTGGTATAGCTGGACATTTTATATCTTTGACCTATAACCCGGATCTGGAGGCCAGTTCAGTTATTTGCTGTTTACCATAATGTCCTGACGTAACTGTACGCAGTTCACACCAGCAAGGAAGGATTAAATGGCCATTGGCTCACTTCTCACATCTCTTTATCCCCCCTTTCCTTCATATTTCATTTAAGACCCGGCTTCGTAAAAGGACTTCTAGACCGGGAGTGGAGGCTTTGGCATTTATGTAGATATCAAATCTACGTAGCGAAGAATAAGGAGGGTTCCGGAGTACGATCCCGACGGGACTCCATCCAACGAAGTAGCAAGACACAAGATTTGCAGCCCAGAGCCAGAGACGAGAACCTCTGCTCTGTACTGGCTCTGTAGGAACCCCTCTCACCATTACGATTCAACACTGGATAATCCCGAGAGAAATATAATTTCTCCCATGTATTCATGACTCACCCGATCAAAACCCTTGAGAAGGAAAGGCGTCTCTTCGTCAGCCATTTACGCATTAAGTATACTTTAAAGTATAATTTTCTTCCACTTTATCGTAGCAAAACAACAGGGAAGAAGGAGCTTGTGAGTATGGAAGATAGTAAATGCGATTAATAGACATATTTTTCACAACTGAATCACAACACAAAAATAAGGACAGTACGGTTGAAAAGTCGCCCCCTGACTGAACTAGATAGACTCCCAACACCTGAAGGTTTTTTCAAATAACATCCACATTCAAGTAATGCTAGGCTATTGCTAAGGGGAGTCGAAGGATCTGCTTATTTTCAGATGGTACTACACCTACTTCTTACGACGATCAACCCCACATTTTCCTCGATCCTTAAGACCCTCGCCACTATCAATTTAACTAAGTTATCGTAAGATATCCGCTAATGTTCTGAATCAAGCTGTAAATCAACTCTATTAACTAATAAGAGTACATTGATACCAATTTCGATCGATCTCATTAAAGAACAGAGTGAGACCTTAAACTAGAATTTCTAATATATATATATATATATATATATATATATATATATATATATATATATATATATATACATAAGGATACATAAACAATTTTTACATCGCTCTATTCTCTACGTAACTGAAAGTTCCGAACAAGAAGAAAACGAGCGTCTTTTAAAGAAAATGTACATAATTCCAGAGGCAATGAGTCCACACACGTTGGCTCCTAAATTGCACAGTATTGGCGGTGGTCTTCTAACCTTGTGGGTCTGACTGTTGCGCTTGGGGTCCTTTTTATCTCGTGGTCTTCGTTTAAACCGCAAGGCGATGAGCGCTAGACCCCTCTCAGAGACCACTGTCGCTAGGCGGAGGACCTCGGTTGTCGCTGGGGATGGGGAAGGGATTAATGTCTGATTGGAATGGGTCTAAAGTAGATGGTGAACTCTGATGGTAAGTAAGAAGTACCATCAGTTGAATGACATTCAGAACTGCTCTCCACAGCTCGTGTGTGTGTGTCATTAATCCTGTGGGCTAAGAGAGAGTAAATACATACCCCCCCCCCCCCCCCTTGTTCAAACGTGCGGTGTGTTATGATCCGTTCTCATTCTAAAACGTTCGTCCGCTACGAAATAATGGTCAAATTTATGGACAATGTCGATATATCAGAATACTTTTGCAAAGTACTGTGGTCTTTTTTTTTTTTAAACTGTGTGCGATGGTCGTTTTTTTTTTTATACTCCGTGTTTTTCCAGGTGCCGTTTAATTACGCGTAAAACCCCACGATCTTGGGACGGAGAACTTAGTATGACTTATCAGACCACAATCACGTTTCCCAAATGGCGTCCTAGCTTCGTCTCTTCGATGTATATCAACTGACTGTTATATTTCTCTCTTGTGTCTCCCCTGATGATGTGATTATTACACGTAAGTGCACTTGGGAACTTATCGTGTATCATTTTCCCCGTGGACTCATAGGAATATCTTGATCACGCGCAAAATTGTGATCCTTTCCAACATCTATCTATCTATCTATCCATCTATCTATCTATCTATCTATCTATCTATCTTTTTCTTTCTTTCATACTATTCGCCATTTCCCGCATTAGCGAGGTAGCGTTAAGAACAGAGGACTGGGCCTTTGAGGGAATATCCTCACCTGGCCCCCTTCTCTGTTCCTTCTTTGGGGAAAAAAAAAACAAAAAAAAAAACAAGAGGGGAGGATTTCCAGCCCCCCGCTCCCTTCCCTTTTAGTCGCCTTCTACGACACGCAGGGAATACGTGGGAAGTATTCTTTCTCCCCTATCCCCAGGGATCTATCTATCCATCTATCAATCTATCTATCTATCCATCTATAAATATATATATATATATATATATATATATATATATATATATATATATATATATATATATATATATATATATATTCAACAGATTACCTTGGAACGTTAATCTTCATATGTGATGGGATTCAGTTACACCCATCAGGTAGACAGTAGATGACGTCTACATCCTTGTAGATAACTACTACTACCAGATGGTAGACATCAAGTTACCAGCGTGGAGAAAGTAGGGTGCTGATCGCATCCTGTTATATGGCTAGAGACCATCACCAGCTTGGAGATGGCTAGAGACCATCATCATCTAGCAGATGGCTAGAGACCATCACCATCTGGTAGATGGTTAAAGACCATCCCCATCTAGCAGATGGCTAGAGACCATCACCATCTGGTAGATGGCTAAAGACCATCACCATCTAGCAGATGGCTAGAGACCATCACCATCTAGCAGATGGCTAGAGACCATCACCATCTAGCAGATGGCTAGAGACCATCACCATCTAGCAGATGGCTAGAGACCATCACCATCTAGCAGATGGCTAGAGACCATCACCATCTGGTAGATGGTTAAAGACCATCATCATCTAGCAGATGGCTAGAGACCATCATCTGGTAGATGGCTAAAGACCATCACCATCTAGCAGATGGCTAAAGACAATCATCTGATAGATGGCTAAAGACCATCACCATCTGTTAGATGGCAAAAGATTGTCACAATCTGGTAGAGATGGCCAGAGACCATCACAATTCGGTGGGTTGCTCTTGAGCACGACTGTACGATCTTTAAACACGACGGTACGACCCTTAAGCACGACGGTACGACCCTAGAGCACGACGGTACGACCCTTGAGCACGACGGTACGACCATAGAGCACGACGGTACGATCTTTAAACACGACGGTACGACCGTTAAGCACGACGGTACGACCCTAGAGCACGACGGTACGACCCTTGAGCACGACAGTACGACCATAGAGCACGACGGTACGACCCTTGAGCACGACGTTGCGACCCTTGAGTACGACGGTACGCCCCTTGAGCATGATGGTACGACCCTTGAGCACGACGGTACGACCCTTGAGCACGACGGTACGACCCCTAGAGCACGACGGCACGACCGACCCTTGAGCACGACGGCACGTAAACAAAGCTGCACCAAAGTGCCCAAGGGTCGTTCCGTCGTGATCAGAGGCCGCACCATCGTACTCCGAGAGTCGTACCGCCGTGGTCAAGAGGTTAAAAGACCATCTGGCAGTCGACGGCCATTAAATCCAACAACCTAGAACCTGATCTCCGAGGAGGAGCGCCAACCACTCACTTTCTCCCTATAAGCCGTAACTCACGCTCGCTCGCTCGCTCCCCTCGGCCGAGGAGGAGGAGAAGACGACCCCCACCCAGGGGTCGAGACCCACCGCTCATCATGCACACGACGCCGCACTTGTCAGGCTGGCCGATGCTGTATCGTGATGCACGGCGAGGGGTCCATCAGTATTATCGCTCAGCATCGGCCCCGGGGACGGACAGCCACGGGAGGATCCAACGTGGCAACCGACCTACCTACCCGCCTAACAGCCTCATCTGATAGTCAGGTCTCGTGGTGCTTTGTTGACGTGGCCGGTCTAATGATTAGCGACTGGGGGGCACATACGGGCAAGCGAGACGCTCAGCAACACACACCCCTGGCAGACTTACGCTCTCGTGTCTGTCTGTCTCTACGTCTGTCTAAGGTGGTGTACTTAAAATTCATGGTCGTGTCTGTCTATTTCTACGTCTGTGCGTGTGTGAGTGGAAGTGTGTGTGTGTGTGTGTGTGTGTGTGTGTGTGTGTGTGTGTGTGTGTGTAAGTTGGTGTACTTATAGTTTATGGAACTGATATTCTTGTTTAGATGCTCTGGATCGAGTATAAGAGGATCTGAAATGGCTTTTAGTTGTTGCTGAAATTACGTCAAGTTCGGAACGTGCAGCCGAAGCCTTTTTTGAAGATGGTGTTTTAAAGTTTCTAATTCTAACCACAAAAACGAGAGCTTGTACAATCCAAGGCTACTAAAGAGGCTTGGGTTAGCAGGATAGAAGTTTCGTGATCTTGTGTGAGATTTATGAAGTAAGAATGGATTAGCCAATGTGTGTGTGTGTGGTGTGTGTGTGTGTGTCCACGGTCCCAGCAATGAGGCAGTAACCACGGTCGGATGGCTGAGTATGATGGCTTCAGAAAACCCCTACGGTCGTTTCGCATCATATTTCACCTCCCATCTTCATTCACTGGTTAAGGCCGGCTCAGGCGTTCGAAGGATGAATACATACACATATACTCTCCTCTGAAAATTACATCACCAAACTCCTGTCGACACTAAATTTCATATTGAGACACGACCAGTCAACTAACAAGGCAGTCATCGTCGTTATAACTATGGAAGGAATGAACACGTAACTACAGACTGAATAATCTTGAACATCTTCAGATGTTCAAAGAAAAAAAAAAATAATTCGATAATCGCTTTCACTGCACACATAACCCTTACTCAGTCTCTTCTTATTTCACTAATCAAATCAAAGGTGCTTGTTCTCTTAACAGTATTTACAATTACGTAACCCTTCTCCATTTTTCAGTCATAACAAACCTGAATAGATCAAAATAACAGCAAAGCACATCTGTGTATATGTTACTTAATCCTCAGCAAGTACTTATTGACATGCAATCTGTCTTAGGAACCACACATTACTCAAATAGCTAAAACTACGTATATATATATATATATATATATATATATATATATATATATATATATATATATATATATATATATATATATATATATTCCTATGAGTCCACGGGGGAAAATGAAACACGATAAGTTCCCAAGTGCACTTTCTTGTAATAATCACATCATCACGGGAGACACTAGAGAGAAATGTAACAGGAATATATTAGGAATATACTTGGGTCACGTGTAAAATGGTGATCCTTTCCAATATATATATATAATTTTTTATATTTTTTTTAAAATTATAAAATTAATAAAGATTTATAAATTTTTTTTTTTCTTTGCCTTTCTCCGCTTTGCGAGGTCAAAAAAGACCAAAGAATCCCCTCCCACCCCCTACAAAGTATACCACGTTCCGCCCCAAATAATACCTAAAAGCTTTTTCCCCTGGAAAGAGGAAGGGGAAAGGGAAGGAGAAAAGAAACCACATGACTCATTACCCACTAGGGGGGTTTCACCCCCGCATTAAGCCCCACCCAACTTTCACTATCTTTTTACCCCCAAAGGCACCCCCCCTTTTGTTTACATACAAATAACCCGGGCAACTCTCCTTTAACTACCTTTGGCCCCAAAATTTTAAAACAATTTTGTTTTGACGTTTTATTACGCATTTTTACCTTAAAGTTACCCTTTCTCGACAAACACCTAAAAATTTTAAAATTATTTTAAAAAATTAAAATTACAAATCTTACCATTGGAATTGAAAAAAAATTTTGGAAAATTATAAAAACAATTGGTTTTAGATAGTTTCGAATTAAATTTTTAAGGGCCCAAAATTTGTACCCGGGGTAATTCGCCCATGGCCATGGTGAAGGATCCATAGTTTAAAACCCACCCCAGTTTATTAAAAATACCCCACCCAAATTTATTGTTTTTTAAGTCCATCCTGCTTTATTAATTTCCTCCTTTTTTTCACAATTTACCAAAATAGAAAGTTTGGGAATTTTTGAATGTAACCAGGGTAACAGGGAAAAAATTGTAAAAAAAAAACTTTAAACAGAAAGTTTTAGGTTTTTCACCTTTAAAAATAAAAAAATTAAAAAATGAGCAAAAACAGGGCCCAAACCAATTAGAGAACCAAAATTTTTTAAAAAGTACCGGGGCCCACATCGGGAAAAACAAAGGATAAATTTCCCAATAAGGTTTAATCCCTTCCCCGTTCTATCAACCATAAAGCCCAAAACCATAAAGCCTTTAATTAAATTTTCTTTTTAAAATTTAAAACATTTTTTAGGGCCCCTTTTTCCCCTCCTCCCACTTTTGAAACCGGAACGCCCCCAAAAAATAAATTAAATTTATTAATAATATTTATTATAAATTTAAAAATATAAAAAATTATATTGAGAAGGGGGCACATTTTCTTATCCTTTTCCTTGTCCCCCCCGGAAAACACGAGTTCCCCCAAACCTTTGGCAATACACCCTCGTCAAAACAAAAAATTTCCAACGTTAACAAAAAGGTAAAACCCCCTTTTACATTTTAGCAATACCTTCCAAATTGCCTTGGGCCCTCTCTTCGAAAATTATACCAACCACTGTTTATTCCTTTTTTTCCCCTAATTCACTTTCAAAAATCAACCAAAAATTTTCTGCCATTTTCCGACCACAAATAATAATAAATTTTTTTCCTTTTTCTCCCTCTTAAAAAAAAAAAAAAAAAAAAAAAAAAAAAAAAAAAAAAAAAAAAAAAAAAAAAAAAAAAAAAAAAAAAAAAAAAAAAAAAAAAAAAAAAAAAAAAAAAAAAAAAAAAAAAAAAAAAAAAAAAAAAAAAAAAAAAAAAAAAAAAAAAAAATTATTAGGAATATACTTGATCACGTGTAAAATTGTGATCCTTTCCAATATATATAAGCTAAATCCTCTTTACGTAGGCTTTGCTGGTCTTACAAACTGGTATGACAAATCTGAATGAAAGATTCCCGGGTAACTACACAATGAAACTTCATGTTCGTCTGGGTGTCATGTCTGCACCTTTAACTCGCTGGCCTTTTTGACGAGTCTTTTTAACGTATACCATCACGTATACCATCGTAAGGCGCTTTCGTATATGGTATGACCGGCGCCAGCTTCATCGGTTCGTCCATATTGATGACGCTCCGTGCGAGAGAGAGAGAGAGAGAGAGAGAGAGAGAGAGAGAGAGAGAGAGAGAGAGAGAGAGAGAGAGAGAGAACACCGTGCATGACTGCATGTTAGCTGAGACTGGAGGGCTAAGGTGACACACGACTGCATGAAGTCCCTCACCGGGTCAGCTAGCGGTGGAGCCCACCCGCACCAGACAGACATGAATATGTGTAGATTACATAACTGAAATACAAGACAAACCTCTACTTCAAGGGGACAGTGACGGCTGGCTATACGACTTTTACACAAGTTTTGAAGATTATATGACTGTAGAGTAGTATGACTGCATGGTAGTTATAAACGGTGTGCTGCTTCGTCGTCCAGATGCTGACTGTATATATATATATATATATATATATATATATATATATATATATATATATATATATATATATATATGTATATATATATACTGGTGACTGAGTTTGGTAAAGTGTGTGAAAGAAGAAATTTAAGAGTAAATGTGAATAAGAGCAAGGTTAATAGGTACAGTAGGGTTGAGGGTCAAGTCAATTGGGAGGTAAGTTTGAATGGAGCAAAACTGGAGGAAGTAAAGTGTTTTAGATATCTGGGAGTGGATCTGGCAGCGGATGGAACCATGGAAGCGGAAGTGGATCATAGGGTGGGGGAGGTGGCGAAAATCCTGGGAGCCTTGAAGAATGTGTGGAAGTAGAGAACATTATCTCGGAAAGCAAAAATGGGTATGTTTGAAGGAATAGTGGTTCCATCAATGTTGTATGGTTGCGAGGCGTGGGCTATGGATAGAGTTATGCGCAGGAGGATGGATGTGCTGGAAATGAGATGTTTGAGGACAATGTGTGGTGTGAGGTGGTTTGATCGAGTAAGTAACGTAAGGGTAAGAGAGATGTGTGGAAATAAAAAGAGCGTGGTTGAGAGAGCAGAAGAGGGTGTTTTGAAATGGTTTGGGCACATGGAGAGAATGAGTGAGGAAAGATTGACCAAGAGGATATATGTGTCGGAGGTAGAGGGAACGAGGAGAAGTGGGAGACCAAATTGGAGGTGGAAAGATGGAGTGAAAAAGATTTTGTGTGATCGGGGCCTGAACATGCAGGAGGGTGAAAGGAGAGCAAGGAATAGAGTGAATTGGATCGATGTGGTATACCGGGGTTGACGTGCTGTCAGTGGATTGAATCAGGGCATGTGAAGCGTCTGGGGTAAACCATGGAAAGCTGTGTAGGTATGTATATTTGCGTGTGTGGACGTATGTATATACATGTGTATGGGGATGGGTTGGGCCATTTCTTTCGTCTGTTTCCTTGCGCTACCTCGCAAACGCGGGAGACAGCGGCAAAATATATATATATATATATATATATATATATATATATATATATATATATATATATATATATATATATATATATATATATAGGTTGGAGAGGATCACAATTTTGTGCGTTATCAAGTATATTCCTATGAGTCCACGGGGAAATTGAAACACGGAAAGTTCCCAAGTGCACTTTCGTGCAATAATCACATCGTCAGGGGTGACACAAGAGAGAAGTGTAACAGTCATTTGATATACAACGAAGAGACGTAGCTAGAACGCCATTTGGTAAACATGGTCTTGGACAATCACATGTTTCCCAAATGGCGTCCTAGCCACATCTCTTCGATGTATATCAACTGACTGTTATATTTCTCTCTTGTGTCTCCCCTGATGATGTGATCATTACAAGAAAGTGCACTTGGGAAATTATCGTGTCTCATTTTCCCCGTGGACTCACAGGATATATATATATTTTTTTTTTCTTTTTTCTTTTGCTTTGTCGCTGTCTCCCGCGTTTGCGAGGTAGCGCAAGGAAACAGACGAAAGAAATGGCCCAACCCCCCCCCCCCCCCCCATACACATGTATATACATACGTCCACACACGCAAATATACATACCTACACAGCTTTCCATGGTTTACCCCAGACGCTTCATATGCCTTGATTCAATCCACTGACAGCACGTCAGCCCCGGTATACCACATCGCTCCAATTCACTCTATTCCTTGCCCTCCTTTCACCCTCCTGCATGTTCAGGCCCCGATCACACAAAATCTTTTTCACTCCATCTTTCCACCTCCAATTTGGTCTCCCTCTTCTCCTCGTTCCCTCCACCTCCGACACATATATCCTCTTGGTCAATCTTTCCTCACTCATTCTCTCCATGTGCCCAAACCATTTCAAAACACCCTCTTCTGCTCTCTCAACCACACTCTTTTTATTTCCACACATCTCTCTTACCCTTACGTTACTTACTCGATCAAACCACCTCACACCACACATTGTCCTCAAACATCTCATTTCCAGCACATCCATCCTCCTGCGCACAACTCTATCCATAGTCCACGCCTCGCAACCATACAACATTGTTGAAACCACTATTCCTTCAAACATACCCATTTTTGCTTTCCGAGATAATGTTCTCGACTTCCACACATTCTTCAAGGCTTCCAGAATTTTCGCCCCCTCCCCCACCCTATGATCCACTTCCGCTTCCATGGTTCCATCCGCTGCCAGATCCACTCCCAGATATCTAAAACACTTCACTTCCTCCAGTTTTTCTCCATTCAAACTCACCTCCCAATTGACTTGACCCTCAACCCTACCGTACCTAATAACCTTGCTCTTATTCACATTTACTCTTAACTTTCTTCTTTCACACACTTTACCAAACTCAGTCACCAGCTTCTACAGTTTCTCACATGAATCAGCCACCAGCGCTGTATCATCAGCGAACAACAACTGACTCACTTCCCAAGCTCTCTCATCCCCAACAGACTTCATACTTGCCCCTCTTTCCAAAACTCTTGCATTCACCTCCCTAACAACCCCATCCATAAACAAATTAAACAACCATGGAGACATCACACACCCCTGCCGCAAACCTACATTCACTGAGAACCAATCACACGCACACACACACACACACACACATATATATATATATATATATATATATATATATATATATATACCCCTGCTCGAGGTTACACCACGAGTTTCCCCCAAAGTAACTTTGGGGGAAACTTTGTCATTGGGAGTATAGTATCGTCAAAGAACTTTTGGCTTCCACGGTTCCCTAAACGTAAATCGCAGCAAATATATATATATATATATATATATATATATATATATATATATATATATATATATATATATATATATATATATATATATTTTATTTTATTATACTTTGTCGCTGTCTCCCGCGTTTGCGAGGTAGCGCAAGGAAACAGACGAAAGAAATGGCCCAACCCCCCCCCCCCCATACACATGTATATACATACGTCCACACACGCAAATATACATACCTACACAGCTTTCCATGGTTTACCCCAGACGCTTCACATGCCTTGATTCAATCCACTGACAGCACGTCAACCCCGGTATACCACATCGCTCCAATTCACTCTATTCCTTGCCCTCCTTTCACCCTCCTGCATGTTCAGGCCCCGATCACACAAAATCTTTTTCACTCCATCTTTCCACCTCCAATTTGGTCTCCCTCTTCTCCTCGTTCCCTCCACCTCCGACACATATATCCTCTTGGTCAATCTTTCCTCACTCATTCTCTCCATGTGCCCAAACCACTTCAAAACACCCTCTTCTGCTCTCTCAACCACGCTCTTTTTATTTCCACACATCTCTCTTACCCTTACGTTACTCACTCGATCAAACCACCTCACACCACACATTGTCCTCAAACATCTCATTTCCAGCACATCCATCCTCCTGCGCACAACTCTATCCATAGCCCACGCCTCGCAACCATACAACATTGTTGGAACCACTATTCCTTCAAACATACCCATTTTTGCTTTCCGAGATAATGTTCTCGACTTCCACACATTCTTCAAGGTCCCCAGAATTTTCGCTCCCCTCCCCCACCCTATGATCCACTTCCGCTTCCATGGTTCCATCCGCTGCCAGATCCACTCCCAGATATCTAAAACACTTCACTTCCTCCAGTTTTTCTCCATTCAAACTCACCTCCCAATATATATATATATATATATATATATATATATATCGCAATCTTCAATGTAAATGTTGTGTTACGTGTGTGTCCAACAATTATGTCACAGCTTGCAAGATGGAAGTAAAGTACTGCGTGTGGCGTAGCGTTTTCTCATTTTTAATAAGTTCATCAACTGTGAGCCTTCCTTTATATTCACCTTCATTGTATACTTTTTGGTGTCTCGAAATCATGGCTGAATGAAATAACTGTGTGAAAGTTTATATTCGATCAAATTCGCTTAACAAATGTGTGTGTGTGTGTGTGTGTGTGTGTGTGTGTGTGTGTGTGATTACCAATTGTTATCACAATGTGTTACGTGGAGTCTTTTCTAACAATGTGTGTGTGTGTGTGTGTGTGTGTGTGTGATTACCAATTGTTATCACAATGTGTTACGTGGAGTCTTTTCTAACAATGTGTGTGTGTGTGTGTGTGTGTGTGTGTGTGTGTGTGTGTAAATTCATATGTAAAATAAAGGACAGTGGGTGACCTTTACCAGGCAAGCGAGGTAATGTCAGTATATTACATTACCTTATAGCATTTTTAACAAGATTATCCTTTCTGTATTAAGTCATGTCAAACTACGTTTAATACCATTCACCCCTTCTCGCATCACAAGTTCCTTATATTTCTCATGAGTGGAATACAGATATACTAATATATCGCAAAATAAAAGAAATCTTATAAACCGGCCACTTCTATAATATATCTAAAATATAGAATACAGAAGCTATGAACAAGAAAGAAAATAATGGCAAAATCCGACGCCGGTCAGTCCTCACCGCCTCCATGTTCGCTCGCTGCCGCCGCCGCTGCTGGTGCGACGATGCCAGACGCACATCGAACCGAGCTAGCGTTGCGCCAAGCATGGACAATATCCCTCTTTAACAGTCAGGCGAGGTGGTCGGTCCATCTTTCATTATCATATGTGTTGCGTACATGGCCAGAATACACTTCTCGGTCTCGGGAGGGGAGCCGTGATTCCTCACAGCCAAACGCTCAAAAGGTTTTTGCGAAAAGTGATATCAAAAGTCAAGCAGAGATTGTTGACGTAAATGTAATCGCTTGTTTCATGGCTTTGAGCTGAAATACAAGAGTAATCTTGCCCCCTCCACCCCTCTCACGCATGCGGTAATAATGAAAGACGAAAGCCGTAAAACAAGATACACTTTGGACGTCCGTCAAAAGAAAGGAAATAATTTGTAAGGCAAGAAAGACGCCACTACGAGGTCGTTAGGCGAGATAATGTGACTATCTTAGCTCCGGGTGGTTGGTCATTAGAACGAGCCTGTTGTCTAACCTTCATAAGAGACGAACGTTGATCTTAAGTCATCTTAATTACAAAGGTGTACCTAAGGATAATTACTTTTCGGTGACCTGAAAATATTATTGGGCCAGACTTAAATGCAGAGATGTGTGTGTGTGTGTGTCCGCAGAAGGTGGGGGGAGGGAGGAGTGAAGGGTGACTATCATTTTTCCACGTATTTCTCCTTTTCCTTTTTTCTTTTTGTGGGTCGTTTAAGTTTATATTTGTATTTTGTATGACTGACCATAACTGCTGATAGCCTCTTAATTCACAGACATATAACATTCGTCTAAACGAACTCCACCGAAATCTGATATAATTTCTGTTAATTTCATATGTAAAATATCGTGAATTAAGAAAAAATGTGTGGGTAGTAGTCATTCTTATCAACTTGAACACTTACACATACTTAACCTGAACGCATTTAGTTATACTTTAGCTAAACACTTAAGGTTATATTTAACCTGGACACATTCAGTTATAATTGAATATTTAACGTTTATACTTAAACTGAACACTTAAGGTTATACTTAACCTGGACACATACGGTTATACTTCAACATTTATACTTAACCTGAACACTTAAGGTTATACTTAAACTATATGCTTTTGTTATACTTAAGCTGAACATATACGCTTATACTCAACCTTCACACTTACGGTTATACTTAACCTGGACACATACGGTTATACTTAAACACTTAATGTTTATACTTAACCTGAACACTTAAGGTTATACTTAAACTATATGCTTTTGTTATACTTAAGCTGAACATACACGGTCATAACTAACCTGAAGACTTACAGTTGTACCTAAGCTGAACAGTTACAATTATACCTAACCTGAACGCTTACGGTTAACATGTATTCTGAGAAAACATTTCTTGCTACGTGTGATACGATCACAGGAATTATAAGCTGTTCCGCAGGTTTCCTGACGACCGTATTAGCGACGTTGAATTGCCCGAGACCCGTCGTTTGGGCTGTGTAATTACTTTTATACCTGCTTATCAAGGGACGAGGAAAAGATTACTTCTGCATGTAAGTGTAACCGACCAGTACATATTTGCTTACATATCACTTCCCGAGTACACATCTGTCGCTTCATTTGTTCTTGTTTTTTCCCGTCCTTAATTCATACTATGTTTAATGAATAATATAATCCAGGTTATAATGATTTGTGATGTCTTCCCAGCTCCCAGGCCAGCCTGGGAAAATGTGGCGATGGGTCTGGTAGCGTCAGCCGAGCCGAGCAGGTGCAGATGTTAGACTTATTTATCAGAAACCCGGATCGTAAGTTTTGGAAAAAAAAAAAAAAAATCCAAATGGCTATAATGAGTTATTTTGCCGAGTCCTACTGGTTGGTATCGCTCCCGGCTATTTTGCCGAGTACTACTGGTTGGTATCGCTCCCGGCCTCTGTTATTGTTATCTGCGATCACACACCAGTTCGCTGACCTGTCTGTTCGCTCCCCCCGCCTCGGGGCAAGAAAAAAAGAAATAATAATAAACTCGTAGTTTTAGTTACTCTTGCAGAACGAGACGTTCAGTCGACTCCCCAAGGTCGTCTACTCTTCATCTGGCGGCCATGTTTGCGTCTTCAAGTGTTCTCTTGTACGCAGATGAAGAGGGTAAGACTAGCTTGGAAATGTACTACATCTGTACTTTAGGGAATGCCAAGATTTTTCTTTTTTTTTACTTTTTTCTTTTTCTTTCAAACTGTTCGCCATTTCCCGCGTTAGCAAGGTAGCGTTAAGAATAGAGGACTGGGCCTCTGAGGGAATATCCTCACCTGGCCCCCTTCTCTGTTCCTTCTTATTTTTACAGTATGAGGGAGATATGGGGGAAAGAAAGTTCTACACTTGGTGAACCTCGTCTCTCGAGTTTTCTTAACTTTATATCGAGATCTGCTTTTCAGCAGGGTCAGCCCGTAGCGGTCACCGCAGGGAAAATTCCCAGTGAAGAATGCAAAGTCGTATGAGGCAACATGGTGTCGAGTGTTGTGTGTGTGTGTGTGTGAGATGCATCGAGTTTGTTGGTGGACGGAAAGCCAACAGCCCAAGTGAGGGAGGGGGGGGGGCACAAAGAAGGGACAGTGACCCGAACCTGGTAGAAGAAACTTGACAGCCACTGCAGTGCTGGGTCACTTGCACAGCCGTCACTAACCCTCCGGGCAGTGACACCTACCCACTCGGTGGTTACCATACCGCCCACTACCGGCGTATTGGCAATGAAGGTTTGACCTTTATGGCCAAAAAAAAAAGAATAACATTAAAATAGCCAAGCAGCAATACACATCTGTGCCACTTGAAATCCACCCACATACATATAAGGTCGCTTGATAATCATGGTTAGTACTTCTGGTCCAATTATCATTACACCTACCAACTGGCAGGTCAAATAGATGGAAAGCAGTCTATATACTTTAATAACGGTCTACACTGATTTAAATCTATCGCCAGCGTTGCACCTTTGACACACATCAAACTGCCAAACCATTTCCGTGGCTTGGGTTGACGATAACTGCTCCTTCATAAAGCTATTGCTATTACGAGAAGGAGCACAAAAACTCCTCCTCCAATACGGTGCTGTTGAGGTTCACGCCCCGACCGGCATTAACGAATAACTGGTTCGTTTCTATAACCAGTCGGCAGTAATCATGGACAGGAGCTTCCTCTTGAACCAGTACCGTGATATGACCACTGTTTTGCGAGGTTTGTTGTTTGAACTGCTACGGGCCAAGTAACAATTCATTCTTGCTTCTCAAATGTGTCTTTAATTTGGGACGTGTACGACGTGGTGCTATATATATATTTGGTTAATATTTGAACTGCTACGGGCCAAGCAACAATGGATCTATTTCTCAAATATGTGTCTTTAATTTAGGAAGTGTCATTATGCTATTTTTGTTCGATAAGTGAAAAACACATTAAACTTTTGACTGGTTTCAAATTGATAATTCTGATGGCTATTTTCATGTTGAATGTTGCCATACAGTCCCCGAAAACCTTTCCTTTATTGATGTTAATCCTCCTCACTACATTCTAACTTACGTAAATATTTATGCTTGGGTGCAAATTTAATGGAACGATCTAAAATACCTAGGAATTACACACCGCACAAGCCTCATGTACACTAAGTGAAGCCTCTTATGGCCTATATAGGACGCGTAACTGACAGCATCTATTCATCATTATAAATGTGCCGTCGGAAACTACGTAAACAACGCCAGATACTGGGGCAAGACTTGACTAAAATCATCGCTTCTTTTTTTTTTTTTTACGCTGGCTGCCATATGTATCTACTGATGGAAACGAAAACAATGGGTACTAGCCTTCTTCTAGACTAGGCTTCCCCTATATCTTTGGGAACTAGGCTTCCTCTTTAATAGGCTCCTTCCTGAAGACAAGGCTTCCTCTATATCTTTGGGAACTAGGCTTCCTCTTTAATAGGCTCCTTCCTATAGACAAGGCTTCCTCTATATCTTTCGGAACTAGGCTTCCTCTTTAATAGGCTCCTGGCTATAGACAAGGCTTCCGCCTATATCTTTGGGTACCAGGCTTCCTCTAGACTAGGCTCCTTCCTCTATACTAAGCTTCCTTCTATAGCTTCCTTGATTATTACGCTCTCTATACACTGTGGAGTCGTTAGAAGCTCAGACAGGACTGCCATTAATGATTACATACAAATTAACTGATAGGCGTATAAAAATATATATAAAAAAAATGTGACAGTTGAAAGGCGCAGGTGTTGAGTGCTTGGTCATTACGTTGCATATGCTAGGGTGTAGATTTGTAGAGATTTTTGGAAAAGAAGAAATACTAAGAGGGATCGAGTGGGGAATAGCAGAAGGTGAAAGAAAATGAAGCTGGGGAAGTGGGTGACCAATGGAAGCAGTGCTGACGTATGCGAACGATGCGTGTGGCATGAACGAGGTGCGATTTGAGATGGTATTTATCGCAACTCGTACGAAAACATTACATGTACTCATGCAGCAGACATCGCTCTCCATCCTTATCCTCCGCAAGCCCGCGCCCAGTGATTGGACCACACTGAAACTTCCAATCATCATACTACCGAATACCCCTAGGATGATTGGTAGATACTTTACATCGCATGAACCTCCTTCCAATCGCCACATAGACGCATGACAGTCTTCATTTTGAACTTAGAAAAAAAGAAAATAATGCGACACGTCATATCTTTTTCTAACCTACCATCGTATCGTCCTACAGGGAACGAAATTCAGTACGTCTATAAAAATGGTTATCATATCCAAATTATGGGCGCTAGGTTTCATCCCCACGACCGGTGACTATATCTGCTGCATACTGAACACCTGTGTCCCCTGATCTGTTTATAAGTGCATCTATGTATGTGCGTATGTTGTCGCATTTAATGACCATCCGCAGGTAGAAGTCATTAGGGCCGGAACTCGCTCCCTAAGTCAAACATACCAAGAGTTGCTTTTTCATATATTCTGGTCCCGTCCGTGTCAAATCCTTACCACCACGACCGCTTGGCCTTCTTCTTCTTCTTCTTCTTCGGTTGAGTGAGAGAAAAATGAATGCTTGTAAACAATATCAATCGAGTGACTGGTCCTAAATTCTGTTTGATAAAGTATAACATAACGGTGATATGATTTTGTTGAACAAAGAAATGAACTCTTTGCATGAATGGATACTGTAATCACAGCTGTCATAATCCTGGAGTGTGTATATATATGTATATACCAGTATGACGAGACGTGTGATTGAGGGCAATGGCAAATGCCTTCATCATGTTCAGTATTCTGAAGTTGATGAAAACTTTGTGCTTTGAAGTAATCGAAAACCTGTCGAAGTGTAGCATTTCCTTTAATGCCTAACTAAATCCTAGCTTAACTAATATTAGTTCTGCTGGATATCATGCATACATCATCAAGTAACAACGCATTAAGTATTTAGTTTTCATGACCTGATACGCCCCATCTTATTTACAAAATGTAAACCGTAAGTATATCAGCTTAAAGATTTATAGATGTTATCATAATCCCTGAAAAGAAAATACAAAGCCACTTCTGACTTAAAAACTGTCCCGCCCCGAAACAGCAGTGAACATTAACGAAAATTTTAGTCACACATACAGCGAAGTTTGCCCACTAACGAACACTGTGTCTTGATTCGTAAAATGAATAACATAAACAAAGAATTACGGAATATATCTTAGAACTAAAAAAAAATAAGAATTCCTTTGTTTATCCGTAAAAAAAAAAAAAAACATGATTTTTTGGGCATGAGTGACTATAATCAACCACCTCGACCAATCGAGAGGCAAAATTCGTGACGTCAGACAGCCAATCATGAGAGGGGTTTATCAATCTGTCAGGCAGAGATGGCTGCTATTGGCCGACCGCCGCCTTCCCAACACCGAAACCAGTTGACCACGACTTAGCATTCCACCCCAGCGGCCCCTTACTTCCTCAATACCTTTCCTGTGGTCATAAACGTCCCAGGGAAGCTCCCAATTTCCTCTTGCCGTCCCTTACGAACACATACATATGCCAGGGAGGACTTGAGTACATGTTTCGAGGCTGCATAATGAAGCATTGACGGCTACAAGCGATCCCCCCCAACCCAGACCCACAACAGTGGGGATAATGTCGCAGTTCATCATGAATAGAATAGTATGCCATTACAGTCGGTGCCTTTGTTCTGTGTGGTCTGGCTGATCATCGTAATGGGTCATTATAATGGCTAATTACATCCGACGACGTATTTCATTTCAAGGAAGTATTTGCATAATATACACACACTTTTACGATCTCCGGCTAACTCGCGATCGACGGTGACCTTACGTTATACACATACAAATTTATGAAAGAGAAAAAGGGTCCTTTTTTTTCATTTATAATTATAGATGATAATTATAATTTTCAAAGTATAATTCCTAATCTAATACAAGCAAGTCATTTGAATTTCCGTAAGCATGTATTTATGTATCGACTTCTATCGACTCGCAATTATTCGTTGCGAGAAAATTTA
This sequence comes from Panulirus ornatus, assembly GCF_036320965.1. Taxonomy (NCBI): domain Eukaryota; kingdom Metazoa; phylum Arthropoda; class Malacostraca; order Decapoda; family Palinuridae; genus Panulirus; species Panulirus ornatus. The sequence goes on from NC_092257.1 coordinate 5,720,916, forward strand.
CGTGACACGACCCCTTAAACATGACTATACGACCCTTGAGCATGATGTTACGACCCTTGAGCATGACGATACGACCCTTGAGCATGATGGTGCGACCCTTGAACATGATGGTGCGACCCTTGAGCATGACGATACGACCCTGGAGCATGACGATATGACCCTTGAGCATGACGATACGACCCTGGAGCATATGCGATGGTGCGACCTTTGAACATGACTAAACGACCCTTGAGCATGATGGTACGACCCTTGAACATGATGGTGCGACCCTTGAACATGACGATACGACCCTTGAGCATGATGTTGCGACCCTTGAACATGATGGTGCGACCCTTGAGCATGATGGTGCGACCCTTGAACATGATGGTGCGACCCTTGAACATGATGGTGCGACCCTTGAACATGACGATACGACCCTTGAACATGATGTTGCGACCCTTGAACATGATGGTGCGACCCTTGAACATGATGGTGCGACCCATGAGCATGACGATACGACCCTTGAACATGATGTTGCGACCCTTGAACATGATGGTGCGACCCTTGAACATGATGGTGCGACCCTTGAACATGACGATACGACCCTTGAACATGATGTTGCGACCCTTGAACATGATGGTGCGACCCTTGAACATGATGGTGCGACCCTTGAACATGGCGATACGACCCTTGAGCATGATGGTGCGACCCTTGAACATGATGGTGCGACCCTTGAACATGATGGTGCGACCCTTGAACATGGCGATACGACCCTTGAGCATGATGGTGCGACCCTTGAACATGATGGTGCGACCCTTGAGCATGATGGTGCGACCCTTGAACATGACTAAACGACCCTTGAGCATGATGGTGCGACCCTTGAACATGATGGTGCGACCCTTGAACATGATGGTGCGACCCTTGAACATGATGGTGCGACCCTTGAACATGATGTTGCGACCCTTGAACATGGCGATACGACCCTTGAGCATGATGGTGCGACCCTTGAACATGATGGTGCGACCCTTGAGCATGATGGTGCGACCCTTGAACATGACTAAACGACCCTTGAGCATGATGGTGCGACCCTTGAACATGATGGTGCGACCCTTGAACATGATGGTGCGACCCTTGAGCATGATGGTGCGACCCTTGAACATGACTAAACGACCCTTGAGCATGATGGTGCGACCCTTGAACATGATGGTGCGACCCTTGAACATGATGGTGCGACCCTTGAACATGACGATACGACCCTTGAACATGATGTTGCGACCCTTGAACATGATGGTGCGACCCTTGAACATGATGGTGCGACCCTTGAGCATGACGATACGACCCTTGAGCATGATGGTGCGACCCTTGAACATGATGGTGCGAACCCTTGAACATGATGGTGCGACCCTTGAACATGATGGTGCGACCCTTGAACATGGCGATACGACCCTTGAGCATGATGGCACGACCCTTGAACATGATGGTGCGACCCTTGAGCATGACGATACGACCCTTGAGCATGATGGTGCGACCCTTGAACATGACTAAACGACCCTAAAGCATTGCGAACGACCCTTAAACATGATACGACCCTTGACCATGATGGTGCGACCCTTGAACATGACGATAAGACCCTTGAGCATGACGGTAGGACTGTTGAACATGACGATACGACCCCTGAATACCATGATACGACACTTGAACATGACGATACGACCTTTGAGCGTGACGTTACGACCCCATGGGTCATGATGGCTTTCGTCACTGACCCTGAACTCTTGAGGGGAGGATCAGATGCCAAGCTGTTACATCCCAGGATCGTACTACTGTGATCGGTGATCGTACGGTCGCCATGAAGAAAAGATCAGTCTCTTATTTCTTCACAATAGGTACATCAAACTAACTTGGGGGGGAAATAATGCGGTTTTGACTATCCCCCTAGAACGCTACCAACACCGATACAAAAGGTATGTACCATTGCACCATTCAGTGTGGTACCAGGGTACCTGTCATCATTTCGCCTGACTGTCAGTCAACCTTTATGGTGTCATAATACCACACGTTTGGTATATGTAATGCCAAAGTACCAAAATACCATTTTCTTTTCATTTTAGGTGAGACGTCACGGGCATTTGATTGCCCTAACCATAGCTCTCTCTCTCTCTCTCTCTCTCTCTCTCTCTCTCTCTCTCTCTATATATATATATATATATATATATATATATATATATATATATATATATATATATATATATATATATATATCTTTCCCACTATTCTCCATTTCCCGCATTAGCGAGGTAGCGTTAAAAACAGAGGACTGGGCCTTTTAGGGAGTATCCTCACCTGGCCCCCTTCTCGTTCCTTCTTTTGGAAAAATAAAAAAAAAAAATCCATGGGCTGTTAAGTTTCTTATTAAACAGGAGCCTCAGTACAAATGTCAGGACCATGACACACAGACAAGGAAAACATTTCGACGGTTCCATGTTAATTATTGACCGGGAGGGTAATCTGCAACATCCACGGCTCCTCGGCTCCTTTTCACACACTTCCAAAGTATGTTAAGCCTAGCCTAAACGATGATTACACATTCGTATATCAACATACCTTCTTTTTTTCTTTTAGGTTCGCATATATCGTTGCACTCCCTTTTTTTTATGACTATGTAATCTTATTTAGACTGACGTCATGAATCTGTTTTAAGCCTTGTATTGATAACTTTTGATCAACTTATGATCTAATGTAATGATCTCTATCATGTGATTATGTTTGTGTTGTATAGTTTGTTGTGCTATGATCATGAAGGTATCCCTCGAAACATGAAGAACAAAAGTGGTACCTTTGAGAAACCTTTTCTTTCAATGTCCTAGCCTGATTTTTTCATTTTTTCATACCGTTCGCCATTTCCCGCGTTAGCGAGGTAGCGCTAAGAACAGGACTGAGCCTTTGAGGAAATATCCTCACTTAGCCCCCTTCTCTGTCCCGTCTTTTGGAAAATTAAAAACGAGAGGGGAGGATTTTCAGCCCCCCCCCCCCCCCCCCCCCCGCGCGCTCCCACCCCTTATACTCGCCTTCTACGACACGCAGGGAATACGCTGGAAGTATTCTTTCTCCCCTATCCCCTAGCCTGATATATATATATATATATATATATATATATATATATATATATATATATATATATATATATATATATATATATATATATAAATATATATATATACATATATATATATACATATATATATATATATATATGCAAACACAGCTCTCTTTTCAGTAGCAGGGAAGTGTGGACACTCGTTTATACGAGGTTCTCTGACCTGGCGCCTGTACTCCCAACGACACTGCCTCTCCAATTAAGTGTCGCCATAATACCTCTCTCTCTCTCTCCCTCACTACATACCAAGAGTTCCTCCCAAGCCACGGCGCTGCGGTGGACTGTGTAACTGATCGCGGCCTCTGTGGTGGAAGTGGTAACACTACGAGCAAGATGGAGCCCGAGTTGAGCGTGGGAAGTCCCCGTGCTTCGACTCCCTTTACTTAATTTGCATATCAGTCAAGCCGCCTGGTGTGTGTATGTGTATCTGTCACCCTAGGGTGTCCCTGTGCTTGAGGGTGTCTTGTTCTCCCGGTGTATTTCCCCCCTGTGTCTGTGTGTAACCCTGGACTATGAATGGTGGTTTTTTTTTTTGTGTGTGCTGTGGTGTTTTACGCAAACATATGTGGCTTGGCACTATTTCCATGTTGTGTACTCTCTGTGGTGCTGTCTGCGCAGAAATATTCGTTATGTGTCATTCATAGAACAATAGTAACAAGAGGAAGTACACTATTTACAGTGCTACTACTACTACTACTACTACTAATGCTGCTACCGCTACTACACTTATACTACTACTGCTGCTGCTACTACTACTAATACCACTACTACTATTACTACTAATTCTACTAAAAGCTGATAATGCATTTAAGCTATGACTAAAGGAAAAATTACTATCAAGTGAGAGCGAGTATCGTCTTACAGAAGAATTATATATTTGAACTGAAGAAAGTGTTCACAAATATTCGATCGGAAGTTATAAAATGACACTGATGGTTTTAATGATCCTAGCAATTAACGGTCTTAATGATCCTAGCAATGGACTGCCTTAATGATCCTAGCGATTGATGGTCTTCATGATCCTAGCAACTGAAGGTCTTAATGATCCTAGCAATTGATAGGCATCAAGCCGAAACAACCATTCCAACATCCACCATTCTGGAGCCATACATTAATCATCTTTGCCAGTATGATAAACCGTTGCCTGCATAATAAACGAAATTTTACACCCAAGTAGAACCCCCAAAGTGCTAACGCTTTTAAATAAACGGCTGGTGTCTGTAGATTGATTATCACAAACGATTTCAAAGCTCACCTTTTATCACAATTTTACGTTCTGCTCACGAAAAGTTTCGTTGATTATAGACAAATAAGGGAAATTATCTGAAGACCGCTGTTGTTAATATAAATCATTTTAGAATATCCAACGCTTGATTTTTTCCCGCCAACGGACATAGTGTTTTAGTCTAGTAAACAAGAGGATCAAACATTCACAGAAAACGAGTAGTAATGCAGGGACGACCCGCCGGCACGGTAACATGGTTTGTAAACAGGGTGTAACGTCTTCCTGCAAGCATTACCCTCATAAATACTAGGCTGTGAGTGAGGTGCAGCATACTCATGAGGCCATGAAGGCACACTGCACGTCCTGTGAGGAGGAACAGGTCATAACCACCATGTCCTCCGGGGCAAATCAGACAAGGTATTCTTGGCCTTCGATGCCATTCCATGTATAACTGCCATACAATTGAAAAAATAATGACCAAGTCTTAGATATACGTTACATACACACCTTTACCTGACTTAAACTGGGTCTGGGACACCATGACGGTTTTACAGATGCTGAATGCGAGGCTCATGGAGAGGTATTGAGGTGGCTTATGGCAAATACCTGTGCAAAACGTTGGCAAAAGGAATTCAGCCGGCCTCTGTCGCTACTATACGGGAGCCTGAAGTGTAAAATATTCATCTATCTCCCCTCGCATCCATTACAGCCACCGACGGAGCGACTACATGCCATCAAACCTACCCAACTTTCCACCTTACGGATGGTGATTTCTCATCCCACGCATTCCTCAACGCACCCAGGGCCTTAGCCCAGTCACACAATGGCTTAACCTCAGCTCCCATGGTTATATATATATATATATATATATATATATATATATATATATATATATATATATATATATATATTCTGCTGCCATGTTCGCTCTCATGATTTCGTAAAGCACCCCACCTCCTCCAGCTTCATTCCATTCTCAACTTCCTCCATCCACACGCTCTCCCAAACGCCGACGTCAGCTTCTGCAAGTGTCTTGGTCGAGTCAGCCATGTAATATACAATTAGAAATTGAATCATCTCCCAGCCAGCCATCCACCACACCCCCTTGCCCCTTAACACTCCCTTAACCTAACGGCAAACCTGCTCCCTCTTCCCAAAACCCTCGCGCATTCACCTCTCTCAACACCCCATCCGTAAACAAGGTTAAACAGCCATGGTGACAATCACACACCCTTCACTCAGACCCATCGTCATCTGGAACCCACCACTCCTACACACACACACACACACACACTACACACACACCTTGCTCTCTTAACGAGAACTCTTCATCGCTCCAGATAGGTTTCTTCCCACACCATGTTCTCGTAACAACATCCGCCACGAAGCATGTATATTCATAAATGCCACATAGAAATTCTCTCTTTTCCTTGCCTCATTTCTCACACAGATTCTGGGATTTTCAGAAATGGAGGAAATCTTAGTGTTTGAGAATCTAGACCAATCTGGTCGCTTTGTCTAGTCCATCCAGTCTAAACAAAAAAAGAAAAAAATGATAAGAAAAGCATAAATTTCTGACAACGTATCTCTACACCACCCGTGTTTCCGGGGTTATCGTACGGGCACTACAGTGTTTGGCGGAGGAAGGAAGTGGCCGTCAGCATCACGCGGCCGTGTGTGGCCTGCCGCCCCTCACGACTCAACTACAGACTTGTAACACTGACTTCCTCCCATTGTGGTGCACACACACACACACACACACGCTCGAACGTGGGGTTTGACTTCCACCCTGTTCAGCGTGAGCTTCAGCCGTGTGTTCCCGTTTGACCGACATTTGTATTTTCGAAGGTTGATCTTTGAACCCCCTACCCCCCTAGGTACGTGACGGGCGGCCAGAGATGGTTACTAACTCTTGTTTGTTTGGGCTGCCAGGAGAGAGAGAGAGAGAGAGAGAGAGAGAGAGAGAGAGAGAGAGAGAGAGAGAGAGAGAGAGAGTTTGAAAGATCTGCTTCGCCGGAACTGATTCTCTAACTTCCGGTGTTGTACACGCTGGTACCGGCTTCTGTAGCTCTTGGTACCTATTAGACCCGGCATGATAATAAACTCACAGGATACCAAGGAGTGTACACGGTGATGCCATCTGCCCACGACGCGATAAATATAGATAACTAAACTTCGTTTCTTTTGGCATTCAAACCTGTTGGAGCGCCGAGTCATTACACGTTGTCAATAAATGAAGGCAGTTTAAGCTTACAATCCACCTGTATCAAACACTACTCATTTGACCTATAATGAACAAACACATTTTAATGTAATTCATGTCATACCCCAATTCAAGTAGTAAACGTACGAGTGAATTAAGGATGATTACATAGAGTTACCTTGATAACCCGGCTCAGAACGTGTTTACATCGAACTAAAAAAAAAAAAAAAGATGCGACGAGGAGCGAATTTAAATTAGAATATAATTGGTTTAAACTCTTGGATATCTTAACCTAGTGCGTGTGAGACAAAAGAAGTTTGCGTGGAGACATATTTGGTAAATTACGCTTGAGTGCATGATAATAATCATACGAAACCACTTGGAGATGTTCAGTAACAGAGGGGCATATGTAGGTTAACCTAGTGGTAAAACAGTTACATGATATGAATTATGAAAAGTGCGTAAAGCAGAACATGGGAAAATGGAACTCAAGAGGAAAAATGAGATACTTACAATTGTCCTTAAATCTAAAATGAAAGATGAGAGATTTGTTTGAATGCCAGCAACAATATATTACATTTCAGCTGGCTAAATAAATATTCGCAATGCTGCTTCATCCTAGACTAACGAAGAGCTTAACCATCATATTACCAAAGCTTAAAATACTGAGGTACTTAGCAGTAAAAGCTGACGACGGTGCTTTTCATATTGATTCTTCGAACCCGACCTCACCAAGTCGACGTGACGTGACGTCACATATCCCATGATGCTCTGTTTCTAACGAAGCCGTCAGCTGGATATCGTAAACAAGCCACGACTCACACGTGTAAACTGCTGATGTCAAATGATGTCTTAAGTCTTTACTGCGTTCATGTATGGCATCCCTCTTTGTAGAACCAATTAATCAGCAGTGGTGTGTTCGTACTTTCAAGCGCTGCGTTCGCGTTGAATTGACAGTTTGTGTTTCAGCGTTTAAAATGTGGGGGGAGAGGGGGGGGGGGGAACTTCGCTGAAATGGCACAAGCCACTATAGGGGTTTGGTGTGCTAACTCTGGTGGGTTAATAATACTCTGGAAATTTCGATAATTGGTAAGAGAAGTATTCCAAGTCAAGTAATGTCTGAATATTTGACAATAAACACAGTCACTGTCAAGCGAAATGTTCAATTAAACAGACACCTTTCACCCTCCCTCAATTAGGATATTATGTTACTTAATCGCAATTAATATTCCAGTCAGCATTAATCTATTCCCATCGAATTCGAATTCCTAAATTGAAAAAAAAATGATAAGAATTCAGCCCTCTGATAAAAGAAAAAAAAAAAAAAATATATATATATATATATACAAAAATTATAAGCGCCATTTAACTTCACCATAGGAGCGCTGAGCGAGTCAAAGTCATTTCTCATAGTTCCGTCAAGTGTCAGTTGAAGTGGCAGGCCGACTGGCTGCTCACACTGTCTCCTACACCCTAAACATTATGACTGCCCGCCGCCACTTAGCTACGACTAGGGAAAAAAAAGAAAAAAATATGGAAAAAAACAAGAAAGTCTCCCCCTGTCTCTACCCAAACCCATGCGATGTCTTCCTCAAAATCATATAGAAAAGCGAATATTCCTTGTAACAAATTATTCAATGGTTCTAAATGGTCGTTATCTGCACATTTTTACATTTTCACCCCGTCTCATGTTACCGTATGTGGAAGCTGTGTTATTCCGTGGATGTAATAATGGGATATTCCGTGTACATCGGTTATCATCGTTTCACTTATCATCTTAGTCTAGTTACTGAAAATGAGCTTCTAGCCAAAGAAAAAAAAAAAATCCATTTTGTATCATGTATGCAAACTGACAATAAAGACATCCTTCACAAAGCATCAAATCTAATTTCACGCACAGTAGCTAATGTAGTTGAGTTGTTTTCCTTAAAAGACGCTCTAGACCAAGTCTGACATTTTTCGCGTATCACTTAAAAAGATATACTGCATCACATTTTCTGTAAGTTGTGCAATATGTATGTATTTCATTTCATTTTTCATACACATTCGCCATTTCCCGCGTTAGCGAGACAGCGTTCCAGAACAGAGGGCCGAGCCTTTAGATGAAAAACTCCTCACTTGGCCGCCTTCCCTGTTCCTTCTTAAAGGAAAGTAAAAACAGGAGGAGAGGATTTCCAGCCCCCCGCTCCCTCCCCTTTTAGTCGTCGTCTACGACACGCAGGGAATACGTGAGAAGTATTCTTTCTCCCCTATCCCCAAGGATATATATATATATATATATATATATATATATATATATATATATATATATATATATATCATCCCTAGAGATAGGGGAGAAAGAACACTTCCCACGTATTCCCTGCGTGTCGTAGACGACGACTAAAAGGGGAGGGAGCAGGGGGCTGGAAATCCTCCCCTCTCGTTTTCAATTTTCCAAAAGAAGAAACAGAGATGGGGGCCAAGAGAGGATTTCCCTCAGGGGCTCAGTCCTCTGTTCTTATCGTCAAACCAAGCCTATTAGGGGTTTTCTAACCCTAAATACTTTAATATTCTAGGAATTATCACATGCGTCATGAGGTGTTTACAGTGTGCTGGTCATAGAGAAGCCAACGATGGAACAGGAAGAGGGTGTGTGTGTGTGTGTGTGTGTGTGTTTCTGAAGTTGCTCCCCAAAACGCCACCACTTCGCCCGGAGACCCCGCGCCATTCTCACGTTACCACCATTTACATATTCATACCCAACATTCCCTCACTCAAGTCACACTTACTGTCGGTGTTCGTAAAAAAAAAAAAAAATGAATAATTACATAAAAAAAAAAAGTTATAGAGTGACTTCTCTTAACCAAGTTACGGGGGGACATTTTTCCTGATCAAAACACATACGCGTGGGCTAAGCTAGGCTGTGAGACATCGTGGTAGTAAAAGTCACATTTGTGGTACTGAAACACATGTGGTAGCAGACGTAATGGTAATTGTTGTAGCATTTAGTGGTGGCGGGGAGGTCGTAACGACGGTCGTAGTCATAATAGTAGCACCGACGTAGCTCTGTGTGTGTGTGTGTGTGTGTTGAAACTTTTTTTTAAGGCGAAGAGTTGGTTATTCTTGCGCTACTGTTAGCGAGGCAGAGAGAGAAACGCTAATGATAGCAAATGGAGCTGGACCCGTACTTAGCAGTGAGGAGGAGGATGATAAACGAATGGGGAAAGCATTATATATGCATTGGAGAGACGGTGGTTGATGGTGGTGGTAGTTACAGTGGTGGTGGTGGACACGGTAGGGTGGTATTTCCGAGGGTCGTTGGGTTACAAACGGCAGTGACGTCACTAGGGATGATGTCAGAAGAGGAGTAGTTGTGACGGATCGTGTGAGCGAGGAGGAGGAGGAGGTGGGGAAGCCTAGCTGTCACCCGTCGGTTGGCTGTGCTCCATAATGGCGGAACCGAAGAGGCGATGCCATAATGTCACGCGGATAATATAACGTATGAAGGACTATATTCATTAGGGAATCACATGAGACTCAGTCTAATGCAATTTATGATTAAAAAGTACGAATTCACGCCAAAGACCTGACAATAAAATCGATACAGAATGGAATACAGAAATATTGATAAACTATATTGGATCTAACGTAGGAGGTTACTTTGCCGACAGATTAGCACCAGTGGGGTCATTATATAGCTTGTTATCCTCTCTATGTACTTTATTGCTAGCTTTATCCACTTTTCCCCGTAGAATAAAAGCTTTCATTAATATTGAAATTCATAAAACTATCACTTCTCTGTAGTAAAAGTACTAATATAGTACTTCCATTAAGTCCACAGGGATCGTGGGGGACGCAATTCGTCTACGTCTCGGAGTTAGAAGGAAAATGTCGGGATGGAACAGCCAATCAACCTAACCCAACTTAACCTAACTTAACCTAACCTAACCTAACTTAACCTTACCTAACTTAATCTAACCTAAGCTAACCTAACTTAACCTAACTTAACCTAACCTATCATAACTTAAACTATCCTAACCTAACGTAACCTAACAACCTAATCTAACCTAACCTAACTTAACCTAACCTAACATAACCTAACTTAAAGCGATCGCAATGTTTAACAACGCAAGCAATCACGTCTTTCAGCATCTCCCTGCAGGTTAGGTTAGGTCCTCACGAGTTACTGTGTTAAGTCCTGACTGGAAGTCTGAGCCACGCAAAGCCCGGTAGAAAGGTCTAGGAACCAGACAAGTCTATTTAAGAAGGCTATCAACATGGTTATGATGCCTTATGTCCCAAGACGTGGGGGTATTCACAGGGAGTGGAAATGTTGGGGGGATAGTAAATACTACAGTGAACAAGGAGTCGATAATGGATGGAGCAGTTTTTCCGCAGGGCACTCTGTCCTGTGTCGCAACTGGGGGTTGGACGACGTACCTCAGTGCTGTGGGAATACCATGCAGCTCACAGTGGGGCAAAACCTGTGTAGCTCACGTGGAGTGGATGCCATGCAGCTCACAGTGGGGCAAAATCTATGTAGCTCACGTGGAGTGGATGCCATGCAGCTCACAGTGGGGCACAATCTATGTAGCTCACGTGGAGTGGATGCCATGCAGCTCACAGTGGGGCAAAATCTATGTAGCTCATGTGGAGTGGATGCCATGCAGCTCACAGTGGGGCAAAATCTATGTAGCTCACGTGGAGTGGATGCCATGCAGCTCACAGTGGGGCACAATCTATGTAGCTCACGTGGAGTGGATGCCATGCAGCTCAGTGGGGCAAAATCTATGTAGCTCACGTGGAGTGGATGCCATGCAGCTCACAGTGGGGCAAAATCTATGTAGCTCACGTGGAGTGGATACCATGCAGCTCACAGTGGGGCAAAATCTATGTGGCTCATGTGGAGTGGATGCGACAGTTATTGCTCTGGACAGCATAATCCTATCTAATCCTCAGGCATGTGTGTAAGTACTTTATCCAGCTGTTCCCATGGCTGTTCTTGTAAGATAAGGTTGAGTATGGATAGTACAGGGCCTGTACTAAATGTAATAATGTACTAAATAAGGAAGTATGGAATAAGGGAGTATGGACAGTACAGGTCCTGTACTAAACGTAATACGTCTTGGGCACAGCAGGTACTAGAGGCAAGGCGCGAGAAACTTTGATTCCTCAACATTCCCAAGGGACGACTCTGCTGTGTGTTCTTGATGGACACACAGCGAAACATTACACCAGTGGCTGATCTAATATGTGGCTTCGAGAAACTTGCGATTGACTTTCCGATATATATATATATATATATATATATATATATATATATATATATATATATATATATTTTATTTTCCAAAAGAAGGAACAGAGAAGGGGGCCAGGTGAGGATATTCCCTCAAAGGCCCAGTTCTCTGTTCTTAACGCTACCTCGCTAATGCGGGAAATGGCGAATAGTATGAAAGAAATATATATATATATATATATATATATATATATATATATATATATATATATATATATATATATATATATATATATTTCTACTAATTCGCACCCCGGGAGTCGAACCCGTCCATACAAGATAACGTGACTAAATGTAAACCGAACCATCTTCCTTTCCCTTCCTCGCTCTCACTACCTCTCCCACGGCTGGCCATCATCGTCCGATTCTCACGGAACGGAAATCGGCTTCTAAGGAGTAACTGACCTTTTCCACATGAGCCACCCCATCAGCCAGCGTTCTGGGAGCACTCCGCCACAGTACTAATGGACAACCATAGTGGTGGCCAGTACTCTCTACCTGATGGACCTCAAGTGATGGTTGAAAAAAGATTATTTTCCCCCCAAGTACCAACAACAATTTACAGAGATAAGTTATCTGTCCTTGTGTATCAGTCGTTACAATAATTATTCAATAACTGTGATAATTAAGAATAAAGTAAAATAGTTATCAGAACCGAAGAGAACTCCGTCAAGTATAGACAAATTATGCAGGAACATAATACTACTTCCGTCTCGAGTACTCACACTGGGGAAAAAAAAAATTATCCAGGGTTTCGCGCGCCCTCCAGGGTCTAGGCTTCCTCCTTGTCAACACTGCTTTCACACTTC